>NW_020798313.1:0-38067 GCF_002237265.1 Aspergillus thermomutatus
TGTCTCCTGTAGTGCAGCCTGTAGAGGGCCACCAGGTTGGTTGTTACGTCGTGCCATGTTGTTGACGCGTCGAGACGCGTGGTGGTTGCCGGGCGGGTGTCAGGCAGCGCGCGGAGGGGGAGCTGTCATTCCTAACTAGCTACTTGGTGGAGCTGCCTAAGAGAAGGGTATTCTAACTAGTGTGTCATGTGACAGTACCCCTTCTCCGCTTTGCTCCGTCTGTGCACAGTTCACCAAATGACGTGACTATGATCTCTCAACGGTGGTTCTCAAGACTGGCCTGAAGGGGAAAGGAATTACCTTTATCAGCTTCTGCTGGAAAGCATTAGCTCGATGACTCCTAGCTTTTTCAATTCCGGAGTCTTCTCTGATCTCATCGTCCGATTGCAAGGCGACACCTACAATCTGCTTGAAAGGCTTTCCCCTCCCTGCCCTTCATCGCCCACTTCAATTAGATGCCGTCGTCTTGACCACCACTGCCCAAAATGTACGAGTGCGAGACCTGCACGGCCACCTTCTGGTACCAAGATGAGTGCGAGGAACACATGTACGACTATGGCCACTGGCCCGAATGCGAGACCTGCACCAGTACCTTCCGTACCTGGCGTGCTTGCAATCAGCACATGAACGACAGAGATCACTGGGCGCCACGCTTCAAATGTGAGACTTGCACCAACACGTTCCGGACTCAGAATGCAGCGAATCAGCACATGTCGGCCGTTGGACATTGGACACCTACAATCCCCTGTGAGACATGCGTGAAGAAATTCCACACTCAGACCGCGGCGAATTAACACATGAATGCGTTGGGACATTGGACGCCGAAGATACCATGTGAAACGTGCGGCCTGAAGTTCCACACGCAAAACGCAGCGAATCAGCACATGGAGAACCAGGCTCACTACAAGAACTACTGCAAAAGTTGTGGCTTGCGATTCCAGAACGAGAACAACCTGCGGATGGTAAGACTGCTCACCCCGACAACACCCCTTCAAAGTGCATTAAATACTGACAAGCCCGCCTGCAGCACCTCAACTCAAAGATCCACCGCGGCACTAACATTCCCTGCCCCTTCTGCAAGGTCAACTACACCTCCGCCAGCGGCCTCACCCACCACCTTGAGAGGGGTTCCTGCCCTCGTGCCCCGGGGCTTAACCGTGAAACCATCCTCCGCGTGGTTCGCGAGCATGACCCACACGGCGTCATCACCAACAAGCAGATTGAATGGCACAAGGAAGACATCGTCGAGTACTCGGCTACTAACAGCGCATTCAATGGCTCCTCCTGGGAGTGCTATATGTGCCACAACAAGTTCAAGACCGTGAACGCCCTGAACGCACATCTCAATTCGCCTGTGCACAAGCAGAAGGTGTATCGTTGTCCGAATTTGAAGGGCAAGTGTGAGAAGCAGTTTGTCACGTTGGCTGGATTATTCAACCACTTAGAGAGTGAGGCATGCGCCTTCATGAGGTTTGAAAAGGTGCAGCTGCAGGTGAGGGGTGTGCTTCAGGGACGGAACCTCATTGCATTCTCATGAATGTTTGATTTCTCTTTCTTGAACGATCTCGTAATTCGGGCTTAAGAGGACACAAGTGCGGCAGCTGATATTGTTGCGATGATACCCCCCCTTCCTTCCACCAGAACATGATGGGTGAGGTGGCGGAGTTTGGCAAGGACTTAGAGGATCTGATATGGGCCACCAGCAGAGGACTGCGGCTTTATTTCAGCCTGCAATTAAATACTCTGTACTCTGTACAAGTAGCAACTGATTCATCTAGCAGTAAATCTGATTGGATGTATCACCACGCATACGCAGACTCCACCTGGGCATAATGTGACAAGCTGATGCACATACATACACATATACACACACACACACACACACATGCAGATTCTTTCTCGTCAGATAAAAAAAAAGCATTGTCTGTACTTGTTTCTGGCATTACAGTTTGGCGAAAGTTCAGAAAGATTCTGGAAACTTAATTTATGAACGTAGCCATTGACTGGCGACTCCTCTGTACAGTCTTACAGGGATGCCACATGCGGGAAATGCAGGCGATGTCGACTCACACACCGAAAATGGAGTTTGAGCTCGTTCCTGCATTTTCTGACTTGACCGTGGGCATGCCGGGAGGCGCCAGAGGAGTTAAGCATATAATACCTACAGGCTGCACCGCGCCGCCTCCAGCCGCAGAAGAGAAAGCTCCCGATGCCGAGCTGGCTCGATTTTTCAATTATGAGAATGATGAGATCTTGACACTGGGCTGGAAAAAGGCGTATTCGACGCTCTATATGAGCGCCAGGGGCACTCTTGCCGAATGGACCTTACGATCCTAAACCAGTGGGGATGGTGACGGAGACAAACCCTATCATGAAGATGAAATACAAGTCGTGATAATCCTTTGATCGCTTGAAACATGTGTTCCCTGGACCACCTTCGCGTCACGTACGGGGCCAGCTGAACCTAGGTTGAGGATGGGACGAGGAATCTAGGCTGAATATCTTTTTGGTCTATGGCAACATTTTCATATGGATGTACCACAGACAGGCACCGCCTCATCAGAATCGACAGGTCCATGAACTTGCAGACCATCTACACAGGCTCATTATGGACAATGCAAAAGTGAAGGAAGAAGCGAACCACCCAGAGTTCGTGAGATAGGGGGCCCGTTGCGCCAGTAATTTGGGCAGACGTTCAATGTCAATGTCTCGGTCGAGGGTGACTCTCACTGTGAGGTGAGTATGAAGTTTGGGTAAGCTTATATCATAATATTCTTACATGGAAACTTGATTATCTAGCTATGCTATATGCCTTTCACTCTGCTATGGTCATTTGAAAACACACACAAGGCTCAGAATTTGCCCAATAACATGGAGACACAGAATGTCATTCGTGTGCAATATATGGCAGAGGAAGGCTACGTGAAATTACACGTAGCGCGGCCAGGAAGGGACATTATGTCCTTCTGCTTTGCACACAAGCAAACGCCGAGTCCAGCCGGTACTGAGATGGAAATTGTGGTAGCCACGGATGGTACTCAACTGAAGGATAGCAGGATGATTCTTTTACAACGTTTCAATTTGCTGTCTCTGGGTAATGGTAACCTTGCATAATCCGAATTTATTGCTTTTGAAGGCTTATCAGGAACAAAGCTGACTGTCATTTTGATGTTAAGAAATATGAGGCATTATTGCGATCAAGAAGATACCTGGATGAAATTTGTGTGGAGGAGACAATTGCCTCATACAATGCAAACTCCGTGTGGACTTTACAGGTGTGTCCATGGCATTGGCTGTCCTTGCTTGCTGGAATAGCCTATCTCTGTCAATTGAAGCTAGTCACTATCAGGATCATTTTATCGTGGAACTCTAGAGTAGCATTGAAATCTGCATGATATGGTGTGAGTCCGCGGGATTTATAGCATCCAATATCTACCACGATCCAGAATTCTCACTGCTGCCAGACTGGTCTCTCCTGACCAAACATAATCAAGCCCTATCTTTGTCGATGACGAGAATGACCCAGCTAACAGACTTAAGCAAAACCTAAGCATGTTGAAGGATTCGATGGCGCTGCCCGAGGCCTTAAGAGTAGCTCTGTTCCCCTGCTGAGAGGGCCTTTGTCTTATCTCTTTCCAGTTCTGACGGATACGCAAAAAGAAAAGAAACATTCAGCTGCTATGACAAACGCAGACGCATCAAGCGACGGCACTGAAGCTGTCTTCCCTGCTTCGTCTGGCGGCGGCGTGTTCCCATGCCGGCCAGCACATCACGAAAACACTCTGCAGCGCAAGTTCACTCACGATCAGAAGATCGTGGATGTTGAACTAGCATCTGTCACTGAGGGTGGAGATTATGATGAGAGGGACTTTCACAAAAAACAGGTCAGTACGGTGCAACTCAGTTTGTTCCTTGCAGGATACTGATGGCCCGCAGGTGTTCAGGGGATGGACACTAGCTTGGTTCGTAATCAGTCCTATACCACAATTCTAGTGCATGCCGTTGAACTGATAATGATCAGGCTATCATACCAATCCCTTGGAGTGATCTATGGAGACATTGGGACCAGCCCGCTGTATGTCTACTCATCCACCTTCAGCAGTGAACCGAGTCGTGAAGACGTCCTCGGTGCGGTTTCCTTGATTATCTGGTCCCTTACCATCATGGTCACGGTCAAATACGCTTGCATTGTGTTGAACGCAGATGACGAAGGCGAAGGTGGTACATTTGCCTTGTACTCGCTGATTTCCCGCTACGTATGTTGCGGCTTGCTCATCTACGGCTGAATTCCTGTGCTCATTGAAAATAGGCCAATCTAGTTCGCCGCGATCCTCGTCACTACAAAATGGTTCGCATGCAACGATATAATACGGATGATTTACAAAAGCCGAACTTGATGACGCGCAATGTTATAGAACGGAGCACGTTCATGAAGTGGACATTCAAGGTGGTCGGGGTTTTTGGTGTCTCACTGCTGCTGGCAGGTAAGGTATCCTCGATAGGCATCGTTGAGTCTATACTGATTCGATTTTAGACGGTGTTTTGACACCGGCGCAGTCAATCCTCGGGGCCATTCAAGGGTGTGTCTCATCGTCGTTATCAAAGTGACCATTTGACTGATTTCTCTAGTATCACCGTCGTCAATCCTGACATCTCTTCCTCGACAGTGGTTGGCGTTTCTTGCGCCATCCTCGTCGGCGTGTTTTTAATCCAACCCTTTGGTACCAGTAAGATAGCAAACACCTTCGCACCGATTGTGATTGTTTGGTTGTTATTCAACCTGAGTTTTGGGATATATGTAAGTCCAACGATGTCAGAATCACTCGTTACCACTAATGTATCCTAGAATCTTGTCATGTACGATGCATCTGTCCTTAAAGGCTTCTCGCCCTACTTTGCCGGAGCATTCTTGGTGCGAAATGGACGTGCTGGCTGGCTACAGCTTGGTGGCATCCTGCTTGCCTTTACGGGTGTTGAAACCTTGTTCGCGGATCTCGGTGCTTTTAGCAAGCGGTATTGTCTTAGGTCGTCGTATATATTGCGAAGAACCTGATGCTGATTTTTTGCTTAGAGCTGTGCAGATTTCCTGGCTCTGTTTTGCGTACCCATGCCTCCTGATTTCGGTGTGTGTTTGAGTCATTAAATTGAACCTCGAATGCGATTATATGATGCTAATGGTCATTGCTTAGTATATAGGACAAGGCGCCCATATCAGCCGTGTCCCCAGTGCATACGCCAATCCGTTCTATCTCACTGTTCCACCAGGTATGCTGTATCCGAGTCTTGTGGTCGCAGTCCTTGCCTGCATTGTCGCCAGTCAGGCTGTCATCACCGGGTCATTTCAGGTATGCCTGTTACACCCTTGTCTCCGAACAATCCTAATCATGACCGTAGCTTTTGTCGCAAATCATGAAGCTTTCCTACTTTCCCCAAGTCAAAACCTATCACGTCTCAAAGATATTCCATGGTCAGGTCTACATCCCCATGGCCAACTGGCTCATGATGATCGGCACGGTCATCGTGACTGCTGTGTATAACAATGTAAGTCCCCTTGACAGCTTGATTGATGCGACTGACTCATGATGCCTTAGACAACTGCCCTGGGAGAAGCGTACGGTGCTTGCGTCATTCTTGTGTCCTTCCTCACTACCTGCATGGTGACGGTAGTTGCTCTCATTGTGTGGAGACTGCCCATCTCCCTTGTTCTGCCGGTATTCATTGTCTTCGCCCTGTGGGACGGCATGTTTCTCTCCGCCGCTTTGAGCAAAGTTCCCCACGGTGCTTGGTTCACCCTCATGCTTGGAGTTGCCTTGACCCTCATGTTTGTGCTGTGGCGGTACGGCAAAGAAGAACAATGGACCGCCGAGGAATCCGACAATGTGCCCCTGTCCCGGACGACGCTCTTGCGCGACAACCAGCTCTTTCTCCACCCGGACTTTGGCGGCTCGACCATCACCCCCATCACCGGGCTCGGCATCTTCTTCGATAAGTCTGGCAATTCCGCCACCACCCCAGCCGTCTTCCTCCATTTCATCCAGAAGTTTGGCGCCGCGCCCGAGGTGTCCGTGTTCTTCCACCTACGGCCCTTGTCCATTCCAACCGTTGCACCGAGTGAGAGATACACTGTCACCCGCTGCCACACGTGCGGTAACGGGACAGAAAAGCAACCTATCCCGAACTGCTTCAGGCTTATCGTTCGCCACGGCTACACGGACGAGGTCATCACCCCGGATCTGGGAATCCTGGTGCTGGATCAGATCCGGGAATTTCTGGCTCGGGAGAGCCCGTCCGTCAGCTCGGCAGACGTGCTCAAGGAGACGGATGCTCTCCATCGTGCGTGGAAGTCGCAGGTTATCTACATAGTGGGCAAGGAGCAGCTTCGCATTGCACGGGAGACCAATTTCTTTCGTCGGATGGTACTGATGGCATTCCTGTGGATGCGGGACGCCAGCAGAACCAAGATCCAGCATCTGAATGTCCAGGCTGATCGGGTGGTGGAGGTTGGGTTTGTCAAGGAGTTGTGAGGCATGTCCTTACTGGGTACTGTATACTTCTATCTCCTGGGCAGCTATTATTTTTTTCCTAACTGGTATACCAGTTGTAGACGAGCCCAAGACTAGCGTCTGATGCCATGTCACGGTTGAAGTCGGTATAAGAATCAGAGCCTATACTGGTATAGTCCGCAGATAGCGCCGCGCTGTAAATAAAGTCAGGGCGATTCTTCGAATTCTAGTATATGACTACGATATGTTTCTCCAATACTATATGTTAAGGTCTTCGGCATTATCTCGGCGGAATGCGGTCTCATCCTCCCTGCTGTCCCCAGTTTCTTCCCGCCTGGCTGATAATTTCCAGGCATGAGAGGGCTGAATCAGTCTTGACTTGAACTGCTTCTGCCGCATTTTGTAGGAAGTGGCCATATCGAGCCATACTTCTTCATCCCCGACGGTAACAGAGCAATACAGCGTGGCTTCGACATCATATTGTGGTTGCTAGGATGGTGGTCAGCAAGATCAGGTAAAGCAGTGGGTAGGGGGAAGAAGCAGTGCTTAGATAGCTAGGTGCTTCTATTATATTATGTTAGGTAGAAGAGTCATGGGGTTAATCTGCATTCCCTACTCTCTGCTACTTAAACTAAAGTGAATGGTATTTTGCTTGCAAGATGTGGCTAGCTTTAGGGATAATATTATTTCTGCCCTGCCTGTGTGAAGATCCTTAGGAAATTATTAACAGTTAATAGATCTTCTTATCTTGTCACTATTAAATAGTTCAGGTAAGTAAAAGTTAGAGGGGCTTGCATTCACACATCTCCCTATATATAAATAATAAGATAGTGAGGGAGAGACTATTAGAGCATATGTCTCTATATCCATGCTGGATTCTTATCTATCCTATACTTACCTCACTGAGCCAGGATACCATAAGGGAAGTAGCATTGCATGAGCCTAGCACAAGTAACCTTTCAAACTGACCTGTGAATTAATGATTCCATTATCATAAGACCTAGGTGATGTAGAGGCTCATCCAATGACTGAAATCGCTCGTTCATTTCCTTTTCAACAGCCCTTGGGATAGCCCCTTGCACATGGACCTTGCCATGCTAGATGGCTTTCCATTCAAACAACTCTTTACAATCCATTCATATCAGGCATATCGCTCTTGGAAGCATAGGAGTTCTTTTGATTGTGTCCGGCTTAAATAAGCTGGAGTTCTGACACTGGAGGCAGACCGTAGGGTGGAAGAGGACACCCAGGCGATATCCGTCACTGTGGCTGCTGACCTATTACTTCCCCCAGCCTGTAAGTTTCGACTAGACTTTTCAGTAATAGGCATTTGTAGCGAAGCTGGGATGATTTTGGTGGATGAACGCCGGATAAGGAAGTTTGTGAAAGCTGCAATAGCGAAGAGATCAACGGCGCAACGCTACTGGAGATTCAAATCACCATTTACATCGGAACCCTGGCGAGTGGACGATCGGTGTCCTAGGACCGCATGGATAGAATCCCGATGAGATTCAACCATTTGGATCGAGTCTCGGGTATGATGAGCCGCAGTGACGAGGGAGAAGTGGCTGTTGCCGCCTGAGCTAGAAATTGTCAGCGCATCAGATCCAGCCAAATCAGTGTAGGATCATCTATGGTAAGATAATCTGGAGGATGTATGAAGAGACTTTTCTCGCCTTTAAGTATCAAGCACCATTGACGAGCAGGACATGCATCAACATTTGACATCCTTTGATACCACGAGGGGCGCACATGGGATGGCCGCATTCCGCAACCCAGAGACCTGGTTCCAGGCCTTCAAGGTGAGTCGAAACATGGCCAATGGAGTGAGACCTTGCACACCAAGAAAGGGCCAAAGGAAAATATCCCGTCCTCGCGGGTGCACACAAAGGATGAAACCTGCTGTCCAGCAAGAATGTTCCAGATTAGGCGAGTGGCAGAATCTAGCCCCACAGCCATAACTGATAGTTTCAGAATATTCGGTGATGATCGTGACCTTGATTCAAGCCATCTAGAGACCAGTTACCACAGAGTACTTGCCTACTTGATCATTGTGACGGTCGAGTATTGTGCTGTATACGGAATACATACTTCATTTCATCTTGTTTATCATGGGTGGGGTGACAGAATCTTCCCCAGAAATGGCGGGTCAAGTCTAGTCTCACCCACAGACTCACAGCAGACGGCTAGTTTTACTGTCATACCACTCTGCAACAGCTATGAAGGAAAATGAGGGGACTGCTAAATGTAATACCTACCTTGACAGAGTATTCATTGCCTTGAGGTCTCAAGGTTCGGACTGAAGGGTCAAATGAACAAGGGCTGTGAGTCTGTGACATGGAAGACAGGAAGTGGCTCCATCCTTTTCCCTTCCCTTGCATCAGGTAATATTAACTATTGTGTTTGAGTCGTCAAAGGATTGTCCCTAAGATCGACCTCAGTTATTAATGATTGAAGCTACCCTTGGTTGTGAAGCTGCTCCACCTGATTTGAAGACAAGATTCGCAAGAACACCTTTTGTTATTTCTCAGAAAGACCACCAGCAGAGCACTGAGACTGAGACTTTTTTAGCCTGCAATTATATACCTTACTCTGTATTCTGTACGGGTAGTAACCACTCTGTATAGTAACTAAGTATCTGGCAGTGAATCTGATTGGATTTCTCACCATGCATACATAGGTAGACTCCACCTGGGCATAATGTTGACAAGCTGATGCGGACGTACGTACTCCGGACACGCACATCCATAGATAGGTACATGTAGATTCTGTGCAGTTCCTCTCTCCTCAGATAAAAGCATTGTCTGCACTTCTGATCAGAGTAATCAGTAGACTATATTCCGTCTAAGCATTTGATGCCATTTGCATAGCATCTGACGTCAGATCTCAGCGGGTGGCTAGACCGCGTATACTCATACGTGTACCAGGCCACGAGCCTTACCACGAACTCATCAACGTCTTCATGTGCGCAAGTGATAGCACTATTAAATAGCTCGGGTCACATGGTTGTGCATCTCACCACACTGCAAAGTTCAGGCAGCCCGACTGTGGCGTCGGTCGAGGGTCATCGATGGTCAGTTGTTGGGTGTATGTACGGAGGGAGTATGCGGCGAAGACTTTGTTTGCTACTATTCTTGATTAATATGTTGTCCCTAGTTTACGGACAACTGCGTTAACAATTCAATGGGACCTGTGCCTGATTTTAGCAGGGGCTGTACTGCAGGAAGAACCAGGACTTGGTATGTGGCAGATTTTGTCTTGGTGATCCTGTCGGTCAAATAATAAGATTCGACCGCAAATCATAAATAGAGGTAATTAGATGACGATTTGATGAATATTCGAGCAAGGGACAAGCCAAGAGAATAAGGAAACAATAATCGCAATGGATGAGACTCAGACAGACTGAGTCAAAGAAGACCTGTCTCATTCAAGATCTGCACAGGAGCAATGCCATTGGTCGATGGGCGGCCACCAGCGCCAAAGATAGCAGCAGCATACGCAACCCTCTACAGCCACGCCGTCCTTTTTTCAACCCATCAAAGTCTTGTCCACAGGGAACGGCTCTTATTTGAAGTTACGTATTCCGCAATGCAGGGCTTAGTCTAGGCTCTCGAGCTTAGGTAGTGTCTCTCCTTCCCGCGCCCTACGGGCTTACTGACTGGTCGAGAAGATGCCAGAAGCGGATCGAGATGCGGTGTCTCCGCTTGGGCTGTGGGTCCTACACATCCTGTTGCCATTAATATTAGTACAATGAGTCTGTGAAAGTCAGCAGGGCTGATGGCGATGGCAACTGGCAGTGGCTGATTGTTTCTATTGTTGTGATCCCTCCTGGCTGGCTTGCCTGGCAGCCTGGTCTCGTATGTCTATTTAAGTGACCCTGCGCACCTGAGGTACCTGAAGTCCTCCGTCTTATCTGAAACTCAAGTTCCCATATACCACGCTCGTTACCCATACACAATCTACCAGCCACAACTTCGATCAAGTACATTCGCTTCGGGTCATCTATCAGCAAATAATACTTCGTACAAGATGCGTTCCTCTATCGTCCTCCTTGCCCTGTCGGCCCTTGCCGCCGCTCAGTCTTCTGGCTCTGTGGTATGTCACTCCTTCTTCCATTTTGACGAACGCTTTAGACCGCATACTGACCTGCCACAGGAAGTTCAGACCACAGGAGTCACTGTCATCGGTCCTGAGGTTAGCGCTACCGGCACTACTACTGCTACCGACACTACCGCTGCTACCACCAGCTCCACCACCTCGCAGCCGGTGATCCCAACTGCTCCCACCGTCATTGGATCCAGCGGCCTCCCCTCTTCCTTCTCCACCGTCCCTTCCAGCAGTGGCGTCAAGAGCTCTACCAAGACCGCCTCGACCGCAACTGCCACCGAGACCACAACCGACTCCACCTCGACCACCAAGTCCAGCGCCTCCTCCACCAAGTCCAGCTCCAGCAGCTCGACCTCCAACGCCGCCATTCCCATGGCCACCGGCTCTCTCGGCCTGTCCGTCGTGGCTGGTGCCGCTCTCGCTGCCTTCCTGTAAACAGATCTCCCACTGGTCCGCTGCTTATGCTGAATACCCCGTCCGTTTTCGAGGAGCCCGATCCTAGTGACCAGTCGTTAAATAGTCAGAGCAATGCATCTTATGAAACGAGGAATGGGCACGTTTTCTCTCTTTACGTGGTTAAATCGCTTGGGATTGTATCTTCATGGATTGCCTTCTTACCGCTTCTTGTCAAAATGCATCAGGCGGCGCACATAAAGCTTCTCTTCTAGTTAGATTAATAATAATGGTTTGATCTTGATTATGCGACTGGATGAACACTCTATTTATGAGACGTGCTTGCCATCGATACCAGAATATACCAGTGAGCAAACGTCAGACCCATAAGACGAGTCGGACTCAAGATACACTACGCACGTACCCCTGGGGTAGAACAGGATATACAATGGCATAGACATAGCTGCCAACATTACGAATCGTATATTCGCAAACTGCCCTGCCATAGTCCAATCTATCGAACAGCCGCTGCCAATAGTACACCCAGCAACATAAGCTAGCCATTTCCCGAGTAATTTAACGGAACTATTAGCACCTTTGTACATCTAGATGATTTGCCTTGCTACTAAATCGGCAGCCTAATGAGCTCATTGAGCAAGTAGTCCAAGTCCTACTACAAGAGTAGGGGGTATTTTAGGGTATACTGAATATGGTGTACGGCGCATTGAGTACTATTCGAATAGACCGAAATCAATTGAATGAGGAAATGAATAAGATGAAGATATGAGGCAGCAGCATATCTCTGTTGTCCTAGACGGTATATCGTCTGGTTTACGGGGACAATATTGCTCTGAGCTGCCAATCTACTGTACCCACGCAGTTGAAGCAAAACTACCACGAACCGCAGGATAGCCTGTCTGCAAGGTAGCTCGACAAATCAGACGCTAACCGATATCGCGTAGAAGATCACTCTATTTCCATGCTAGAAACAGGAAGGGCGCAACTGAAGGCCGAGGAGACAGGGCTGCCGCTTTGAGGAAGATTTTTTGGTGAAAGGGATAATCTCCCTCCTCTCTGCAACTCCACGATGATCAGACCGTCAGCTCCAAGCAGGATGTGCTTCGGCCTCTCAGCCGCATACCGTTGTTAGGCATGCCGGAGAACCTCGTCTCAGACAGGGGCAGTCTGTTCACCAGCAAGTTCTGGTTGACTCTCTGCTACTGCCTAGGTGCACATAGAAGGCTATTAACAGCCTTCCATCCGCAGACAGATGGACGAACTAAACATATAAACCAGGTCCTAGAGTACTACCTGCGAGCATATATCAGCTAGATGTAAGATGATTAGGCAGGCTGGCTGCCTATTACATAGTTTACTTTATCTATAATAATACTACACACAGTGTGCTAGGTATCTCACTGTACTATATACTTATAGGTTTTAAGGCAAACCTGCAGATTAATATATCAACCCTAGGGAATGTAAAAGCACTAGCTGTAGCTGAGAGAGCTGCAGAGATAAATAAGAACTATATAAAGCTGTAGGTCTTGCTCATAAAGTCTAAGGAATAGATAAAGAAGTAATACAATAGGAAGTATATTAAGATATTACTAAATATTAGTAACTACATGATACTAAGAGTAAAGAATATCACTATCCCTAGACTAAACCAGAAGCTGGCGAGCAGAATACTTAGCCTACTTAAAATCACTAGGAAGTAGGGCAAGTAGTTATATAAACTATGCCTACAGTTTTCAGTGATTGGTATATATAGTTATTGCATTAGTTTAATTTCATATCAATAAATAAAGTCAGGTGTTTCCAAGCCTTATCCTCCAACAAAAAAGTTCAGCCCACTAAAATTGGAATGAGGCCATCTTTGTCTGGGATCAGGAGACCCCTTGTCCTTAGGGTCTGCATCCTTTCCTTCCTCTTTTTTGGCGAAAGATTTTTCCAGTTATTGTATAGAGTAACATCTGCTAATGGTGCCTTACCATGATGGCTTACAGAGTACTCTGCACATACTGGTTCTTTGGGAGCAGGATAGTCATCAGGAACAGAGGCCTCTTCTTCCGCAGCAGGATAGTTGTCGGGAACAGGGACTGGCTCTTCAGGAGCAGGGTAATCCTCCAAAGCAGCAACTACAGGATAATCATCAGGAACAAGGACTGGGTCTTCAGGAGCAGAGTAATCCCCTAAAGCAGAAACTGGTATGTCTTAAATCCTGATTTCCTGAGTATTCCTTATTCCATGATGCTCTCCATTCCCATTAATGATATTCTCTAACTGCTGCAAGCGCGCAGTAAGTATGTCAAGCATTATTCTTGTAATAATAGTGCCAAACTGGTCTTTGCCAGTAATACAACTGCTAATTTTATTCACGTTAAATTTTAAACTACCAGTCACTAATAATTGTTGAAGACATCTTTTGATATAACTTGGAAGCCAAATTTCATCATCAGGGAGTTTCGGAAATACTTCTCTCGCAGCTATAATTATGTCTAACATAGCATTAATTCCCTAAAGTATCTAAGATACTTCCTCGCAAGCGCTTTGAGTTCGAGAAGGTTGTATGTTCTGGACGCCTGATAAACTAATATGCTTCTCCTGAATTCTCTTGCTACAGGGGATGGGCCTTGATTAAATGTTAATTTTATCATCTCATAAGTTCCCATGTACAAAAAGTTCACGAAAGTATGACCTGCATCTAGAGTTGCATTTAGTCTAAGTTTAGGTAAGTTTAAAGCCAGCGATGGTCGAGATCGTGTTTGACGCAGCTAGAGAATGTGGATAGGATGAAATATCACAAAGGAGCATCACGAAGCTCGTTCAAATCAAAGAAAGTAAAAACCAAAGACTTCTGCCACTCAACATGATTGCGGTCAAGCCTAAATCCTAAGTCAGAGAGTTTTGATTCGAGAAGACCGGTCCAATCGTAACGGGAATCGTCTGGGGCGTCAAGATTGAATCCTCCACTGCGATACGGCTTAAGAGGAATCCAGAACTTCGGGTAGTACCCAGCTGACTCCCAATCTAAGATAGCCTCGATAGCACCGCCGTCTGAGAGGAGAATGTTGGTTGGACCAAGGTCGACATGATAGAAGTGAAACCTATCTCCTATAGGGGGCGGCGGCAGAGTGGATATTCTCTGGAAATACTTCTCAGCTGCGGTGCGAGAGAATGGCCCCAACGGTCGGGGTTTCCAAGACGGGTGTGACGCTTCTGGATCCACGGTTAAGAAAGGTTCGAGGACTCCGCAGCCTGTTGCAGACTGTAGCTGCTCCGAGGTTGCTTCAGTAAGGTCGCGGCAGTATTGTGCAACAGTGATAGCGACATCAGCTTTTTTCTCTAAAGTTAGAGATGGCCAGGCACTCGCCAGCGTTTGCCCTTGGACCCGTCGCAAAATCAGGAAGGTCCTGCTGAGTTGCTCATCGACCCACGAATAGATTACCTCGGGAATTGGGATATGTGGGAACCGGGACGCAACAAAAGCAAGAGTATTGCTTTCTCTTTCCATCCCATCGGACCATGTCTTGACCTTACAAATCGCATGTGTCCCAATCTCCCAGACGGCGGATGACATGCCAGCCTGGTAAATGAGGCCATCAGCAGCCTTCTCTAGTGAGTTCACATTGGTAGCCTCGACAAGATAGTACTGCCCATCACCCTCTCTCCAGGTAGCAACTGCAGCCTTGGGAATCCCGCTTGTGGCCTTTTTACATAGAAACTTTGAGCCCATCTGATATGTATCCGGGTCCAATTTCGAGACAGATACTTCAATTGGAGGGGAAGGCTTGCTATATTCATCTGTTAGCGCAATGCTTCGCAACTAAATCAGCGTTGTAGTCCTCACCGGAAAATCATCTTATAGTAATCAACTAAAGCGTTGAAATCAAGCTGGCCGAAAGAGAAAGAAGGGCGGATGAAAACTAAATATCCTGAAAAGGCGGTATGCAGCGTACAAGTCGTTTGTTATGTTGACTGGTCACCTGCCATCGCTGTTCTTTGCAACCGTATCCAGGAAGTAGGGACTCTCAGGTGTCTGGCCTGGCTTGGACTGGAAGGGGGCCATCTTATTCCTTATAAAAGTGGTTTACCTCTATGCCCTTAAGGCTTAGTTAGTTATATAGAGGGGGGAACTACTAATGAAGGTGTCATGGGGGCTGACGGCCTAGGGGGTTGGTGGTATATAAGCATGTTCTAGGCTGATGATTCCAAGAGGAATTGTCATTGGAACTTTTTGGCGTTGTGGTAGTAGCTGCCTAGAACACTACTTCTTACAGAAGGTGTAAGAATAAATAAAAATAAGCTTAACCGCCACAGGGGGAGCACCTAGAGTCCTAGACTCTGTATCATAATTAGTCACGAACTACCAGAGCTAAAAGATACAGACTTACCCAGTAAGGAGCCAAAAGCTATAAAGAAAAATAGCTAATAGCTAGGGGCAGGCGCAGGTGCAGAAGCAGATGTAATAGGGGCTGGGGCTGGAGCAACAGGGCGCATAGAGATTAGAGGCTAGGGTGCATCCATGGGGCAGTGGGCTGCTGTTAGTGCAAACCTAAGCCTTAAAGGCCCAGGCCGCGTTGATGACAGCTGGGAGAGATGCAGCCTTAGTGGTGGTAGGAGCACAGTCTACAGTGCGAGAAAGTAAAATAACATGATGAGTAAGGGGCAATGCAGAAGCTGGAAACTGCCAGAGAGCATAATTAGTGAATGCATTAAATAAGAAGCATGAGAAATAACACACCATCTGACATACTTGGTGGAGCCCGCGCAATGGGCGCACTTCCCACCTGCCGGAGAATAGCCCGAGCAGGCAGGAAGCACACCTATTGCGTGGTACACGGGTGCCTGGAGGCACTGGTAGCAGAAGAATGCGGGTGCGAGGGGGCGAGCAGCGGTTTGAGGAGCAGGCGGCACAACAACGGCGAGGGCTCCGCCCCGCTGGCCGTAACTGAACCATCATTAGTCTTGGCCAGGAAGAGCACAGCGAGGGGAGAAGGAGAAGAGAGAAGGGGACTTACCAACTGATGCAAGCTTGTGTTTTGGTTTTGGTTGCTTAGATGCCCCGGACTGTCCTGGAGAGGGAGTTACTGCTGGCGGAGTCCCGGTTGCCGGCTGTGGTGGTGGTGCCGCTGGGGATGGTGTTTTTGCCAGTGGTGACTGAGGCGTTCCTGCTGGCGGAAGTCTTGGCGATGGAGAGAGTCGGGGACTCTCGGGAAGGCTGCTGAGGGGGGATGGTGTTCTTGCTGGTGGCGACCGAGGGGTTCCTGCGGGCGGAACTCTTGGTGATGGAGATTGTCGGGGACTCTCGGGAAGGCTGCTGAGGGACGATAAGTCTGGTGAGATGTCCAACGTTCCGGCCACATTGTTGCCGGGATTTAGAAGACTGTAGGTCCAACTCACCCTGCCATTATTCAGATGGTAAAAGGAAACTGCTGGCGAAGACCGACACGTCCTCGTTGAAATCATGGGATTCTCCATATCGGACCAAAGTGGCAGCTCTTAGCCACAGATGGCGAGAATGTCGGTTGCTTCCTTGCTATTTTGAGCATGGCTAGTTACGCCATGGGCTGAAGGTTTTCAACACAGTATGTTTGAGGATATATCTTGTATGAGAAGGCTGAGCTCTGTTTCGTTCACTGTGCAGGCTCTGAATTGCCTTGACCAATATTGAAAGCAAAAGGTCTGGATTGCCGTAGACATGGCCTTGTTCTGCGTAGTATAGATGGCTGAGAGGGCTGCACCGTTGTATGGATGCGTATAGAGGAGAGAGGTACTCTTCCATTGTCATCTGTGTCAATCATCTAGTAAGAGATGTCGGCGTGACTTCCGGGGGGTGACAGGGTCTCCTTGCTGCCACGTTTCGAACTAGTTGGAGGCATTCTTAAGGTTTGTGAGTATGGTGTACTATCTAAATCTTTAATCACCTGTTTCCAGTTCGTCAGCTCTTCTCTACGGGAACTCGAGCAGGGCCAGTAGCATAACTCACAGATCATTCTGCCAGACCCGTGGATTGAGGATCTCGGCCACCCTGTAATGGCAGTCTAGAAACTCCGGATCTGGCAGGGGGGATTTCCGCCCCTTCACTGCATTGAAACCTGACCTTACGATCATTAGGCCACAAACACTCCTCAAGGAGGGTGGGGAATCTCCTATAAGTCTTCTGGTGTACACATTCTGCTCTTCCTATACAGAAAGACAGATACCGTGGTGAGGGTGAAAAATGGGCTACAGCAGATTATAGTCGAAATTTCCCAGAACAAGCTCATGATGTTGCTGGTATAGCAAATAACCAGTCTGCTGGACTTTTGCGTTAGTACTTAGCAACTTGTTGAAGAGGGGGGAGGTTTCTCTGTGGCATACGTGTTATCACCTGCTATGTTTTTTATACAACTCCTAAGGGACTTAGGATTTTGGGTCTGCTTGCAGAGTTAGCGATTCTGCAAATTCTGATAGGGTTCATTACAGAGACAAGATGGGTGTACTCACAATATAACTATAGAATCCCCACTGATGATTCCAATTAGCCGCGGCTTTGATGTTGGCTGTGAAATCAGAGGATTTAGCTCATCCTATCCTATTCCGGGATGTCCATCGAAGGAAGAGGGCGACAGATTGTGTAAGCTCCGCAAAAGAGCGCGGAGCTCCCTCTTTCTGTGTTGTGAGCTTTTCATGCTCTAGCCAGTTCGATCTCGGCAAAGTAAGCAAGGAGGCATCGAGATTCGTCTTATCAAGACCCTCAGGCACAGGAACTCGATGGGGCTTTTCACTTGGGCTGCGAGGTTGGCATCTGGATTATTAGCGCAGTCTGGCTTGCTTCATGTATATCAACTTACTCCAGGTAAAGTACTTGCTTAACTTATCAATGGAACCATGCTGTCTTTCTCATACGCCAAGCTAGCTCATTCATTAGGAGATGGGTCTTGTGGTAGAATTAGGAGAGGGAGGAAGGGGATGGGGATGGGGGAGATCTACACATAAGAAGAGCAAGTCTTAAGGGTCATCATTCACTGCATACTAGATAGTGAATGTAAATACTTCACTCATCTTATGTTTCAGTCAGTGAATGTTACAAGAACTGAGTGAATATGATTTTATATTCATAGAGTATAGAGAGATCTTCTATTCCCTAGAATCTACTGTTAGGCTGAATGGCGCTATAGGATAGATTCTACTATGTATGACTATCAGAAAGAGTATATATATGACTATTAAGCATCTCTCTCTAAAGCAACTGTGGTTTAAAGGTTACTACACCTGTCACTTAGTTATATAAGTAAATAGGGTTGAATTATTGACTATCCAGTATCCCATGCTATGTTACATTAGACTCTACAGTACTGTTAAGACTATCTTAGGTCATAAGTACTTCTTTTTCTGGGGGATTGCCATAATTACAGCTTCAATTTGATACACTACATTGTATATTAAGCCAATAAATGGGGTGAAACGAGCCAGGAGTCAATGCAGCATTCATCCTAATCAGAAGCATTGCTCAACCCCAGCCCATCTCTCTCGAATTGATTCTCATCAATTTTGGTCAAACATTCCATATTGCTGCCCAGAGAGATGCCGCATGCAAGTAAATCCTACTGACGAGGGACACTATTTCCCTCTGATCTTTGTATCCCTGGTTCCAGTAAATTGTCTACCGCATATCCCCTAATTCGTTTGGACTTCATCCTTTTGCGTACCTGTTACAAGTAACACCAGCAAGGCGTCCCCAAAATTCTTACGCTCAATTTGTCCCTCGTTAGAATGATATAGTGGTTGGGACATGTGCCAAAGATCTAATGGGAAGCTCCAAGTTATTAATTCATATTTGAGATTAGTTACTGTTGCTACTGTTCAGCAATGCCGTACTTCTCTCATTTACTTCAGGGTATTTGGACAGTGCATAAAAATCCAACCAGAACGCGCGCACCGGCATAATTAGGCATATAATTCTGTAGTAATGTCTTGCACTGTTTATACTCTTCCCCCACGCCTATTCCAGCACATGTAAATTCCCACCACACTGGAAAGTATCCGGACGCTTCCCAGTCAGGTATACCAGTGAGGCAACCATCCTCCACCATGATGTTGACGTAGGTAAGATCTCCATGAGTGAATGTATATGGCGCTGCAGGTGGCATGTGGTTCTGTAGTCGCAATCGAGCATCCTCAGGGACACCCTTTAATGTCACCTCCATCTCAGCCCAGAGTTCATCATCGGACGAGAGAGGTCCATGTGGGAGGCCATAGCCGCCGGGGAACAGGAAAGCGGAATAGATTGGCTGACCACCAAGGCTCTGCATTTTAGGAGAGTGAAGCTTGCGGAGCTGCATCAGATAGTCTGCAGTTTGCACTGCGATGCTCTCTCTCTCGGCAGAAGTCATGTTTGCCCAGAGTCTACTCAGAGGTTCACCACGGATGCGCTTCATCAATATGAAATAGTGGCCGTTCACCTCTTCCCAGTCTTCACTTCAATGATCTCAGCGAGAGGTATTGAAGTTTCCTTTTCCAAAAATCGAATATTGGTGGCCTCAACATTCGGGGAGATCCAGATCGTTCTTTCAAAATCAGACGAGAACCCAATGACCAGACACCTCGGTCGCTGGTTCCATAGAAGAGTTTCACGTTGCTTTCGTAACGGCAGCCATCTTGACGCTCAGGAGTCCAGCTACAGGCTGAGCATGGTTTCAGATTAACCATTGGAGAAGAGACAGTACATGACTCTGGATTTGCTGGGATGGCATTGTGCAATAACCAATGCTCTCGTCAGCCCAGAAAACGGAAGTGAGTGAACAACTGTCAGGGTCTCTTGGCCTTGAATTGGCTTCGAACTTCACCAGGTTGGTGGAGGATACACAACTGTTCCCCGCATAGGTACTTACACAGTCACAACCAAAAGCTTCCGTACCCTGTATCCCATCCCTGATTTGACTGGATGTGATTGGAAGTCTGCGGAGCATAAGTACTGAGTTTAGAAAAGTCCATCACTAAGTAGATAAGGGTGTCAGATTATAGATAAATGTTGTTGCCTTGGGGTAGTCCGTACCTGACAGGTCCTTAGCTTGCTAAGCCTCCTTCTCCACTGTCCAGGCACTGGTCGGTTCAAGAACAGTTCATCATTGGAGGCCGGGAGCCCAAAAAACCACCGGACATACTCCGTATATATTCATTCGGTCGTTTGAGAGGTAGATAGTTCGGTACCCTGATGCACAATGTACAAATTGTGGTTTGGAGCTAGCAGGGCTCGCCGACGCGTTAAATGGTGGTGGGAGTTTCTGATGACTGCTTTCCTGATTTCCTCTCTCTCCTCCTCTCAACCAGAGAAGAAAATTGGTAAGTAGCAGTCTCCATCCCATTCTCCATCGCGAGAAGATCTGCTAATCGAGTCAAGATTACAGTGCTGATTACGAATCTCGATCGTCTCTCACCGTAACATCATCATCGACTGGATTTGATCACCCAGACCATGGGCACACGGGCCATGGCTGCTGTAAACGGAAAGGAGTTTGATACTCCTAGTCCTGGCTGGCTGCACCGACAGGCCACGAGCGTATTAGGCACAGTGACCAGACAGGCGTGTAAGCAACCTATCTACACCTTGGTCTTTACCGCTCTACTAGCCACCATGGCCTACACCAGTCTGCTGGAGGAGAATTTACAAAATATCGATCTTACACGGCCGCCGGAGAGTCACTTCAGCCAGCCTGATGTTACAGACTTTCTTCAGGGGAGCCGTAGTCTTCGCCTCGGAGAGGCGACCGCCTGGAGATGGGAGACTGAGGATGAGTCGATGGAAGACCAGGAGGTGAAAGCCTCTCCCTTCTTCAACCCAATGAGCAATCTACTGACTTCATCTTTCTGGCAAGCTAGGTTGCATCGCACTTGGCTTTGATTACGCTCGTGTTTCCCGCCTCCGAAAACAACCCACAAATTCCTTCCATCCAGGAGAGTGTCATTTCTGACTTGACCGCTGCACAATCCGTCTCTCGAGCACCAAGTGTTTTCTCCCCCATCTTGAGCGAGACTTCAATTGCTCTTTCTGTGCCATATAACTACCTGGAAGAGGTCCTGCGCAAAGCCCAAAACTTCCCGAAGTCACAGGGTGAGCATTCGTCCGAAATCTGGGCCATGAAAAGCACTGGTAAAGGCAAGTCTGGCTTGAAGCTCAAGCTCTGGCTGACAGACTCCTTGGCCTCCTTTGTCGATTTGATCAAGGTATGCCTGCTTCATCCGCCTAAATCAACGTACCGTCCGTTCATAGGCAGCTAACGAAGACAGAATGCAGAAATTGTCGATATCATCATCATGTTGTTGGCATACCTGGCGATGCACCTTACTTTCCTGTCACTCTTCATATCGATGCGCCGGCTCGGGTCCCGTTTCTGGCTGGCCTCCTCGGTGCTGCTCTCTGGTTTCTTTGCCCTCTTTTTTGGGCTAATGGTCACTGCTAGCTGTGGTGTGCCAATCTCTATGGTTCTTCTTTCAGAATGCCTTCCATTTCTGGTAGTCACCGTGGGATTCGAGAAACCTATTCGTTTAACAAGGGCCGTACTGCACGCTTCGACCGAATCCCACATTCCTGCGAAGCCGATGACCCGGCGGTCCATACCCGAAGCCATTGAGGTGGCCATCAGGCGCGAGGGATGGCGTATCGTGCGTGACTACACTATTGAAATTGCTATTCTGGGGGCAGGCGCAGCCTCGAAAGTAGGAGGAGCTCTGCCTCAATTCTGCTTTCTGGCTGCATGGATTCTTTTCTTTGACAGCTTGCTGCTGTTTACCTTCTATGTCACTGTGCTATGCATAAAACTGGAAGTCACGCGCATCAGGAAGCAAGTCAAGCCGCATAAAGGTCTGGAAGACGATGGTATGACCATCGGTAATCATGACTTTGACTCCCGTATCTTTGGCTGCAAGGTCAAGGCTGCAAATGTATCTCGGTTTAAGTTTCTCATGGTTGGCGGCTTTGTGCTCTTTAATGTGCTTCAGCTGTCGTCCCTGTCTTATGGCAACGTCAGGGTTTTTGACTGGGTGCCGTACCTCTCAAACCTCTCGAACATTCTGATGCCTACCCCAATCAACCCTTTCCGAGTCGCAGGCAATGGTCTGGATGATATCTATGTGGCTGCCCGTGTGAGCAACATTGAAACGCGTGTTACGGTGTTGTCGCCGATCAAATACGTCCTACAATTATCGGCGCTGCCGCAGGCTGAGCCTTGGGGGGACGATCTTGCTGGCCCGCTCTTCGATACACTACGCGGCCGCACTCTTGGGGGCGTGCTGGCATGTCTAGAAGATTCATTCATGAACAAGTGGGTGGTTGCTGCGCTGTTCCTAAGCCTGGTACTGAACAGTTATTTGATGAAGGCAGCTCGTTGGAATCTACGCGAGCGTGAGGTGATCCCAGGCAGCTCTTCCGCAACCGTGGGCCAGCCAAACGACTCTTCCAAGAAGTCTGAGCTGAGAAAGACTATATCACCGCCTAGCGAGCTGGCTAACCCGCGAACAAGCGAACAACTTGACGCCATGCTACAAGAAGGACGAGCATCGCTATTGGAAGATGAGGAAATAGTCGAGCTATGCCTCCGCGGCAAAATCCCTGGGTATGCCTTGGAGAAGACGATGGAACGCCATCCCAAGGTGAACCGCCTGGAAGCCTTTACCCGAGCAGTCAAGATCCGCCGCGCTGTCGTGTCCCGTACCCCGTCCACCCTTGACGTGGCGAGTGGCCTCGAGAATTCCAAAACTCCCTATGAGAACTATGACTATACCCTAGTCCATGGGGCCTGCTGTGAGAATGTCATTGGATATCTGCCACTGCCGGTAGGTGTGGCTGGGCCTCTGGTAATAGACGGTCAGAGCTATTTCATTCCAATGGCGACTACTGAGGGCGTACTAGTAGCCAGCGCGAGTCGTGGCTGCAAAGCGATTAATGCTGGGGGCGGTGCTGTGACGGTCATCAATGCTGACGGCATGACCCGGGGGCCCTGTCTTGCATTTCCATCCTTATCTCGCGCAGCAGAAGCCAAGCAATGGATTGATTCAGAAGAAGGGAAGCAGATCCTGACCACGGCATTCAACTCTACCAGCCGATTTGCCCGCCTGCAAGGCTTGAAATCAGCGCAGGCGGGCACCTACCTCTATGTCCGATTCAAATCGACGACCGGGGACGCCATGGGTATGAATATGATATCGAAAGGGGTCGAAAAAGCCCTTGAAGTCATGAAGGAGCATGGATTTTCGGATATGGCAACTATTTCAGTGACAGGCAATTACTGCGTCGACAAGAAATCAGCCGCGATCAACTGGACCGATGGACGGGGCAAGTCAGTCGTCGCAGAGGCTTTGATACCAGGGGATGCGGTGCGCTCCGTGCTCAAGATAGACGTGGATACTCTTGTTGAACTCAACACCGCTAAGAACCTGGTCGGCAGCGCCATGGCTGGCTCTATTGGCGGGTTCAATGCCCATGCGTCGAACCTGGTCACGGCAGTGTTCCTAGCCACAGGGCAAGACCCAGCGCAAAACGTCGAAAGCAGCAACTGCATCACCATTATGAAGAAGTATGTGACCTCATTACCACTGCATCCGGGCCTGAACTGATTGATTCACCTCTAGTGTCAACAATAACCTGCACATCTCAGTATCGATGCCATGCATAGAAGTTGGCACAATCGGCGGCGGAACCATCCTCAAAGCGCAAGCCGCGATGCTCGATCTGCTGGGTGTTCGGGGTGCCCATACCACCAACCCTGGAGATAATGCCCGCCAGCTGGCCCGCATTGTTGCAGCCGCCGTGCTGGCAGGCGAATTGAGCACGTGTGCTGCTTTGGCAGCGGGCCATCTAGTCAGTGCCCATATGGCACATAATCGCGGTAAACCGGCGGCGAAGACTGCATAACCGCTATTAACAAGATCTTAGATGTGGCACTATATATTATGTCAAGCGCATCATATTTTTCTGATTCATCATGAGCAGGTGCATACAACCATCGGGTGTGGAAAACAGGGCTTCTGACGGTGTCCGCTCAGCCGTACTCACTCACCTACTTATCACTTTGCTCACCCACACTTACTCTGTGTCTAAGTCACCTATAGAGCAGCAAGTCTTCAAGGGCGCATATAACTTCTGGCCGCGTTGATATTACCGGCTTAAAGTGATTCTATAGCAACTGGACTCTCTGTAGCCATGACTAGTATCTCCATCACCAAGGGAGCTTCTAAAATTGGTGATAGGACATTTTTATTACCTTCAGCAATGCGAAGAGGCTGCTGTTCAGAAAACTGGGCCTTACGCTCGAATTGTACGAGATTGATTGACTCCAATATCCTCTTGCTTATAGACTCTTAAACTATAATTCAACACAGCTGATGGCTAGAAAGTAAGGATCTTCTGTAAGGCAATGGACATAGTTGCCATTCACTTCTAAGCCTTTGAATGTGACATGTATGAGTACTGCGGGTATTTACTTATCTTTTAAAGATTCCTGATTATATCCACTTTCCTCATTCATAGATTTATCGTGGAAAGCTATTATAAATACCCCCAGTTCCCAGACTACCTCTCATCATCCTAACCCTCTCTATCTCTTTTAACAAAGGGAAGCTCCTGTTCAGTATATAAAGTATAATAGCATGGCCATGATTCTTAAGCATTAAGTATATGAGGCTGTAAGTGCTTTATAGTACCTATTTATCACAATTGCTAATGGCATAGCTCCCACCTTACACACCTAGGGGCGGTATAGCGTGTTGTTAATGCTGCTAGGGCAGCCAGAAAATACATTTGGAACGGCCTTTAAACAGGTTGAACTGTGTATAGCTTGCTGAGATCAGCCGGATCCTTAAAATGGCAAGCACTCCCATTGTTTTCGCTGGCGGGGCATTATGGGAAAGATATGCGGTGTCAATTTCAAGAGAAAGGGGGAATGTTAAAGGTCCTGAGGTGGTCAAAATGATCATTTCCTCGATCAGGCGCCTCGAAAGTGGATCAGCCATGGTTGAGACCATAGATTATAGACTCTGATGGTAACTGCATGAGTAGTGCTCATTATGGAACTGGTCTGGGGCCGAAAGCTACAATCCAGGCATATAAGGCCAGCCTCTGCCTCTAAGAGTAAGACAGCTCCTCCAACTCCAAGGCTTACGGTCTTACCCTTGGCAGCCCGAACTCCACTGGCCAAGAAAAGCAGAACGATATCAGTGCCATCGACTGGCTTCTTGGCTCGGGCTACCTTCCGAACATGTTCTACGTTACATACATCAAGATTCAAGAATGCCAATAATCGGAAGAGATTCATGGCTGCAAGTCTGACCAGGCTGTGTTCCTTGGATATTGAGGTAGTTTATACCTCCTCCAGCGTGGCCATTCATCACTGCCTACACCATTAACCTCCCCCTCCCCAAACTCCATGAATTCATTGATTTCTGCTAATAAAGCTCCAGTCATCTGACTCTTACTGGAAGCCTGCTTATTCATCACCCCGAAGATCCTACATTCCTCTTTAATATTTATTGGGAGCCAGTTGACCTGGTGACTTGTCTCTACTCATTCCAGAAAGCATGGTATTATTAAGACTGCTCCCACTCAAACTGCCTCTTGCACTCTGCCTAAAATATGTTGCCACAGACTCTCCAACTCTTTGTGTCAAACAACACAGTCAAAGCTGGTCCGGGGGCGATTTCACAATCTCCACCTATCCTGCAGACGAATCTCCGCTTGGAATGAAGCTGTTCTCTGTGAACGGTGATTTTGGATCTTTGAGTCATAAAAGACACTTCAGTGATGCCTCGGGGCTCTCGCTGTTTACACTACAGTGAAAAAAAGCCGGCGTGACATGGTTTGTCTTCCTTCCCGGAGACGAGCGCGGCTCTCAACCCGTCGCTACAATCGCCACGAAGTGGAGCCCTTTTAAAGACAAATTCGACGTACACTTTAGGAATGCGGCCGCAGATGGAGAGGCAACAGTCCTGGAGGTACGGGGCCAGAGTGTATGGAAAACAAAGACACACGTCTACTACAAAGGTAGCTTGGTGATGATAGCCACGCTAACAGACGTGGTCTCCGTCTATGTGCCCGGCAAGCGTCCTGAATGGACGATAGAGGTTGCAGAAGGAATGGATCTATCACTGGTAAGTGCTTCTTCTGCTCAATGTGAGCAACGGTTGAGCGTTGTCTGACTGCTTATCCAGGCGTCTGTTATTGCAGTCCTCTTAGCTACACTGTTATACTACAGCAGTTTGCCGTCATCTCATTCTGGCTCCAGTCCCAGGGACGATGAAGATTGCATGGGCAGCAGCAAGAATGAATGAACAACTGGGGTCATGATATCTTCAACTGCCAGCAATCAGAGGATGAAAGCTACGTTTTGACAACTTTTTATGATGGCTCCAGAACGCCCTTGCCTTGTATCTGTTGAAATGCAAATGATAACAGAATTATCATAATGATATCGACTGGTATAGACTCGCTCTAGTCTCCCTGGAGTAAAAGAAAATAAACAACCCTAAGATTGTCAATCCTCAAAGAGCGCTTCTACCTCTAAAACAGCGGCGTAACACTTTTAGTATAAGTGCTGCTCTTGCGGGTGAGGATCCGATACTCCGTACGTCCTCATCTCCCCTGGTGATGACAGCTGACGTCTAACCCACACCATATACGGAGTCGAAAAGGGTAATTTTGTGATGTCAATAGGGTCTGCACGACCTAGCCTATCTAAATATCATCAAACATGGCAAATCTAAGGCATTTTCTCGCATAGAATCCGCCATCATGTCATTATCATATTTCGAAATCTCTGGATAGTATCAAAAGATTGGATGATCTGATTCTTGAGTGGTAGATCACTGAAATAATCTAATAGCTTAATTCTACTAACAGGAAGGTAAAAAGAGTGAATGGAAACAGTTCAAACATGCCTATCAGGCAAACAGCGATTTATATACTTGTCAAGTTGTCAGCTGACCTAACAAGCGTCCTAGGCCTTCCATGGGATGAAGGAGGGGGTGATATCAACATCTGTCTACTTGTCCCTCGGATCCAACTGCATTCTGGTCTCCTAACGATCTACCAGCTTGGCGAATGAACCAAACTTCGATTTTGCTTTGATTATCATGACTGTCAATCAGGCTTCCTCACTATCACTGCCATGGATAGCAGTGATTGTTGCACTTCTTCTGCCCGCATCATCTGGCTTGAGTGTTTGCGAGATGTGTAGACCTCGGGAACTGCGCAATGCTCCCGGTATTTTCTGGCTTATCAAGTGTATCAAACAAGGCTAAAATTTGACATGCCAGGGGTGGGAATCGATCTCACCATGGCATATAGGTAAGCATCCATCCTTGCCCATTCGCAGTCATTCAGGTGCTCAAATATTGCCGCGCCAGAACTGCGGCGATTCATTTCAAGAACGGCACCACTCGGGATCTAATCAAGATAGATGGTACGCAGGAGTATCGGTCAGCGATGAGGATGATCGCGGACGATGCGCAAAACGTCCGAAATGGCATGGAGTCGTCAATGTGGGAATTTTCTTGCTGTTGCTGGAGATTTGCTGATGGTAAACGTCTAGGAAGAAAATCCGGCTTCCTCATCATAGGGAGAGGATAGTCAATTGGCGATCACCCTGGGAATGGTACCGCTTCATCTCAGGGAAACTCCACCAGCTGGGAATGGTACCGCTTCATCTCAGGGAAACTCCACCAGCTTATAAACCCACCTGCAGTACCAATCGCGGAGTTACCTGATGACTGGGTCTATGCTATAGCTGCCATGCTGTCCGAGATAAAGTCTGCTGCCCTGGACACCCTGGTCCCTCCATTAAAATATAACTACGTGCGTCTTACATGGCCTGACTTTGAGGCTGATACCGGTCACATCTACAAGGGTCGCTTTGAACTTGCGTGTCGCGTAGCAGGTCTAGAAGGTATCGGCCAGGGCAACATCGCTTCATACTACGCTTTGCAACATGAAGGGACGTATGAATCGGATCAGGCCGCCATGCTTGTAATCAGCTACAACGCCGCCAGTCTCGGGATCACCCTCAACACCCTGGTTGATGGAGATGCAGACTGTCCATGGCCTTTGCGGCTTGTTGAGGATGGTGACCACGCAGCAGAACATGCATTACTCCAAAAAGACCCCGCAAAATACTGGCATGAAGTTCGAGACCTGCTGCGGACAGCGATCGGGAATGAGACTGTCGATTGCCTTCTTCTTCTGGGCTCCCATGCGCGCGATCCTGGCTTGTTCCGGGCTGTCAGGGATGTCTTGGAGGGTCAACCAGGCATCAATCTATCTATACTAGACCGTTATAATCCAGCTATCCCCCATGACAGTCAGGATGAAGACGAGCCGCTGTTCACTGTAGCAAGAGAAGGGAGCATCGTTGCTAGATATGGCATGGAGACTGGTTTCTATGTATGCATTGAGCTGCCTTCTTGTATTGCATCGGACGAGGAACAGGACGGGCATTCTGAGTTGTAAAGCACCGAGATTGGAATCAAGATCACCATGTTGCCAGCAGCAGTCCTGAGTTTCACTGTACGATTTACATTTATAAACGATGGATAGGTAACAGCCGGGTTGAGTGCTTGCTCGAAGGTGACTGGATTCCAGACCTATTTGCTGTATATACGCGGAGGGGAACCCATGTTCTGGATGGCAGCGAAGGCCTTTTGCATGTTGATTCAGAGTAGGAAAACTTGGATATGATGTTGCGCAGGTGAGCAATAAGTATCCCATAATTCTTTTCGGGTCTAAGCTGCCGAATTGATGCAATTCCACTACGTTACTGTAAGCCGAGTTAAGTATGTTCTGAGGCGAAGGGAAAAGTCCTCCGTGCATACAGAGGGTATAAAAGTGGGGACTGAATATTATCTTTACTGTAATATGATTGGTTATGTAATTACCTTGCATTAGCTCCCGCCGCTGGTCCCACTTAAAATATAGAAATAATACCACTAAGCTAAAAAGGTGTCCAGACAATGTACTCGTCAGTCTAGGGCTTCATATGCATAATCATAGTGGTATCTTATTCCAACAAAATGCTCCATGGGACCATGCGTCTGATTGACTTTTAATGAAATCGACGAAATCGGTCAGGTCTAGTAGGATGGATCAAACTCGATATAATCAACGAAAAGAAACGATGGAACCGTAATGTGGCCATTGCATTCAGTCTGTCTCGGTGGTTCGAATCTCGCTAAAGATTCTTGGGAAGCTAAGGTACAACAAGAAGGGCGGGTATCACAGGAGGAATGCGACCCGATTCCTTGTACGAGATCATTTGGCCCGGTACATTGCTTTCTAGGCATGAAACCCCTCTGCACTATAGGAAACCTTGTTTCCTCCAGATTGACTCCGCATAATCCCCTTCCACTGTGTCGGGTTGGGTGGTTGATGCAATAGATGAGGTTTCCCAACTAGGAAGGTAGCGGGTCCGGAACGCTGGTAAATCCGTTACAGTGGGTGAGTCAGCACTACCTGCCTCAGGCACAAACATTTGGTGACCAGTGCCGGGCCCTCGAGACTTCCCTCATGCCCCCATTGGCTTCCCGCAATGATACCGGCCGCCCTTCTTTCTCTTCCGAATATAATGTTTTGTGTTGTTTTGTCTTTTCGGATGTTTTTCGCGTTTTCTTGATCTTCTGGTTCCCGGTCCGAATGCTCCTCTTGTTCGCTGGCGTTCCTCACTGATATATGCTGAGCGATGCCCTTCCCTATTCTATTTCTTGCGAGGTGGCAAGACCTCCAGGATTGCTGAACACACCCCGTTGCCACCCTCTCGGACCAGCAGCCCACGCTTACGGAAGCTTGTTCGAGGCATGATGGCGTCACCACCGATTTTCTCTGGTAAGTCCGGAGAAGATGTGGACCTCTATATCCGTCAGTGTCGATTCCAGTGGCTTGGCATGAATCTTGACCCGAAGGATTTGAACGAGGCTATTGCCACGACCATGTTTGTTGGCCTTAGAGATACTGCCTTGAGGTTCGCACGAGCGTTGCCGAAAGCAGACCGTGAAGATTTGGAGGTGCTTCGGCGACACTGCGGGGGACTATCGGACGGTAGCGAGCTCCCTGACCTTGTCCTTGACCTTGACTCTGTTGACCCTGATTCTGTTGTCCTTGATGAATCTTCTGTTGCTCTTCCACCGACAGGGGTGCGTTCGTGCACACGGGAGCAATGTGACCAGGCAAGCCACACCTGTAGCACAGTCTCTGAGATGCTCCTTGGGACGGTTGCTGAGGCCGATTTGTTGGTTATTGTCGAGGCCCCGAGAGATTGAGTTTGACGATCTGATCCGCCAATTGTTCAAACATTTTTGTTTGGTTGTTCACAGCATCTGCAAAAAGTTCGTCTTTTGATTTTATACCCTCAGTAAAGTCATCCCGCAGTTCAGGGGAGTCATCTTCACAGGCTTTTGCGATCTTGATGGCTTCCTCCAGCTTGATCATTCTACCAATAGCCTTTTGAGTCTGCACGTGCACGCTATCTCCCGTATTAGCTGGGCGAGTCTGTGCGGCCAACACCAGGGGTTTTAGCAGGTCGTGAAGCTGGGCCGCAAACTGTGGCAGTGCCTTCACCACGTTGTTGCATTCTATCCATCGTGATATGGAATGCTCTTGGAACAGTACCCACGCCTTCTGGGCTTCCCTCTGGCCAAGTCGGTGGACCTGACCGACAGCTTGAAACAGGGTGTTCATGTTCAGGGGGGGCTTAAGTAGAACCACTCGGCTGCACTCGCTGTGGAGATTCAGCCCATGCGCACCGCACTGGTAGGAGGTGAGGAGGACCTCACAGTCGGAGATAGGCTTGGTGAACCGCTCGGCGGCCTCACGCCGAGCGTTCTCGCCCATCTGCGCCCGTATTGTCGCATACCTCACCCCCAGGCTGTCGAGGAACATTTCGGTTAACCACAATACCATTGGCCAGTGGACAAAAAGGAGAAACCTCAGGCGCCGTGCCCCTGACTGTGGCTCATGCCACAGTCCCTCGGTCCAGAAGATGCGGAATAGATAACAGAGCTTCACCGTATCTGCCATCAGGTAGCGGGCCTGTGCCAGCCATGTGATTGGCATCATATTGCAGGTCCCCTCAGTCATGCGCCACCAGTAATCTGAGAACCCATGATCGCCTCGCTCTATGCTCTTAGCGATTGCCGCAGCCATCGTGTCAGACTCATCGTCGGCGGCGCGGTAATAATCGTCGAGCGTTACGCTGAAGGACAGGCGACAGAGGAGGCGCATGACGCGCCAGTGCGGTTGATATCAATCGTAATAATAAGTTTAACGGTCGAGGTAGGAGTCTCTAACCAGCCTCGCGCGTCCAGAGCTAGGTTCCGCGTTGACTCTGAAATAGCCAAGTCCCTCATCTGAGTCTCCATCTGACTCATTATCCTCTAGGTCCTTTGGTTCTGCAGCACCCCTAAACGCAAGCACATAATTCAAGACCAATGCATTTTGAGGATCTGGGTATCTAGACGGGGACAATTCTCGGGATCATGGGTTTCAAGCGTGATCGTCTGGCCAAAGAGGAGTGAATGATTGTTGCGGACATCATGCAGACCAACATCATAGTCTGATGGGTGGAGATCTGATGGCAGGCCAGAGCTACCTTTTCAGGCTCATTTAAGCCAGATGCTTTCAGCAAGACGTCGCAGATTAGCCTGAACCAACTCAATGTTGATTTTGCGTGGGATTTTTGCTTTTCGCACGAAGAGGCTTTCAAACTTAATCGAGGGGCTCGTTATCAAACAAGGTATCGTTTATTGGGGGCGCCAGACTATGGCCTTCTGCATCATTGCAGGATGTCCGGCATTGGTCTTCCATCTTTCCAGCACATCGGGGATTCGTCGATTCACTAATATTGTTAGTGAGATCTTCACGTCGCCTTCAGACTTCTCTAGCCAGAAGCGGGCGTCCTGGTCGAGCTTCGATTTCCGTAGGGGAAACAGCGATCTGCCTCGGGGCAGCAGGCGAGTCGTAAACCGGTGATTGGAGCGAGTGTGAAGAAGGCGTGGATGGCGAGCGAGGTCGTTCTCGGTGATCCGAGAAGGAGTTGGGCGGAATGAGGTCTGAAATCAGTAGAGGCTTTTCCGGTTTTTCCGCATCAGTGAGTGAAGGAGGTGTAGTTTCAACTGCTGAGGAAGGTGCACTGTCGCTGAGTGAGGGAGGTGTAGGCTCGGCCGCCGAGGAAGGCGCGGAATCGCTGACAGGGAGAGTCGGAGCAGATGCTGGTTTCGCCGGGCTCCAGTCGATGGCTTTGGAGATGGCTTTTATCTCCCTATTGACCAAGTATCGACCGGTAACCCAATCTAGCGGGCCCCAATATCCACAACTGTTCAGCTCTGAGGCAGGTGGGGTTGGGAAGTCGTATCGACTGAGGATGTCGGAGAGGGTGTTCGTGAACCCCGGCTTCGCCCAGTTTCGGAAAACTGGAAGCAGAAGAAAACTGTTCAGTCGCTGGATTCGATCGAGTAATTCTGTTGATAGAGAATCGCCTCGAGAATCCATGCGTAGATTGTCGTAATTCTGATGGATGCCGGAGAATCTTCTCCAAGTCGGTGGCAGCAAAACTTTTCTTTGGCGATGTTCGATCACATAAGTCTCGGCGGATAATGAAGATATGCAACGAACCGAGCCGGAGTTGCTCTGACCCAGTAATGATAATGCTCCACCATTGTTCCCCAGCCGACACATACATTATCCTGCAACAGCTGGCCACAGAGCAGTGTTCAGAATTCTGGTTATGTCGGTAGAACCATCAGGATGAAGACAGCCATCAGTGCCACCATACTGTTTCAGGTCCTTCCAGTCTTGGATTTTGTCCGCGATGTACCCTGCCAGGGTCATTCTCTGGTGAATTTATCCGCTACAGACATGATCGAATCAAATTGTCCTTTGTCTGGTAATGCGACAATCTCCGCGGCATTAAGAATCTCGGCCAACCGATAATGGCAGTCTAGAAACGCTGGATCTGGCAGGGGGAGATTTTCCGCGCCTTCACTGCATTGAACCCTGACCTTACGATCATTAGGCCGCAAGCACTCCTCAAGGAGGGAGGGGAATCTCCTATAAGTCTTCATGGTGTAGACATTCTGCTCTTCCTTTCAAAAGACAGCAATGTGTAAGTAGAATGATTAGAATGAAGGAGTAAATAAGTTGGACTTACTGTCCTGACAAAGGCCAGATCAAACATTTTGAATGATTTGTGCAGGAAATTGAGCAACATCATCCCATTTGATGAGGTCCTCAATCTACTACAAGACACCATGGGGAAGCATTTCTACAACACTTCCCACCGCTTCGAGGATTCATACGAGTCAGTTTATGAGACAACACCATTAGATGTCTAGGAAAAATACCTCGCTTGCCGCCCAGGATGTGTAACTGCAGGGTATGATGCAGGCACACTCCACGTAGCCATGGAGCTCATTAGCTGGCTGCCATCCATTCTGCTTCCATTTCTTGGTATCTAGATGGCCAGTGATACAACAGCGATAATCATCTCGGCGCGAACACTCGTCATGGAAATGTGGATCTTGGACCTCTTTGGGCTTCCTTTTCTTAAAGGGCAATTCAGGTTCCAAGGGTGTATGAGTACAACTCTCTGCCATCACTAAGATTAGATCAGCATGTATACTCTGCAATTTTTTTCTCTCAAATCACATATTGTCCATACTTGGGTAAAGGACACCGGTGAGAATGTTATGGAACATTTCCCATAACTTGTTGTCATCATCGCCAGCCTTGACGATGTCTCTGGCCGTAGAAGTTTGACCGTCTGGTGGAAACCAGTCTAGAAAGGCATTCAGGGAGGGACGGAGATACTCCTCTTGCGGTCTGTTTCCATTCTTATAACTCTCCACCCTCGCCCTGGCGGCGTCTATCAAATCCGGGAATGTCTCGGGCGGCTCCGCCTCGGTACCGATCACAGAAATGCTATGCACTGACTTGGGGGTCCGGGGGCTGCCCAGCCAGTCGGCGCGACTTCCGGGGGGAAACAGGGCCGCCTTGCTGGGTACGTTTCGAGCTACTTCGAGGCATTATTCCTAATGCTTGTGCGCTGTGGAGTACTTACCGAAGACTCGGGGTCCTCGGTGAAGAGTGAGTGGGGAGTGGTTGGGTAATTTGGTTGACAACGACGACCACGAGGTTCCGCAAGGGAGTTTGATCGGGTTGAAAGGAAGAACGGATCGGACGAGGCAGAAGGTGAAGAGCTGGAAGATGCGAAATAGGACAGCAGTAGTAAATAGTAAAGGGTAGACGACTATCCTTGAATGAATAAACAACCGAGTTGAAGATCAGGTACGGAGTACCTATGATGTGGTGGTAATCATAATACTAAGGTAATACCATAGTTAACATTAGCACAAGTATTAACGTGGGCACTAAGCTGTATTTGGAGACTTAGGGCTACATTCTAGGGCTTTGACGTCACACAGGCTACACAGCATGATATGACAGACACATCACAAACCACGAGATACCATTCAGGAACGTCTCAACCATCCCCCTGAGCCGCTCCTGACAACATCCTACGGCCACTGCGGCCAGACTCATTGCGCCGGTATGCAGGACATGTGGGGTCAGAAGAGGAAGGGCTCTGGCTGCGCACATGTTATGATCCGGAGAAAGAGGGCTCGCACGAGAGCCTATGGAATGAGTTTGTGGTTGATGCTGGTGCCATCGGGTAGCACTCTCTAGTCCTCGACGACAAAGAAGTATTTGTTGATTTGGCAGGGTTTCTCGAGATCTTCCCAGAACGCGTAACAAATGAGAGGGATTATACGGTTGTTGAGAAGCGGGAAAGTCTCCCTGGACGCATCCGAGGTCCACCATACGAAAGGCCAGGGAGGAATAGAGAGTAGCGGACTGGGTTACGGATTTTCCAGTATGTCTAGAACAAGTGGATTTACACCCTCCGGTTTCCTCCTGGAACAGACAAATGAAGAATATAATCTAGTCAGAACACTAACTGGTCTTTTTTCCTCCGTGAAATGAGCGGGTATCATGTCTCAACAAGCTAAAAGGCAACAGTGGTACCAGGGCAAAGTCCATCTCATGGAATTACTCGCATCTGGCAATGCCTAAGGCCAGAGGCATCGTCTTGCCCGGTGGGAATCACACCAACCACCCAAACAGTAGTGTGTTGGCGTCCATTGCTCATCAGGGTCTTTTATAGACCGCCGCTTCCAACTCACACTGATCGTGTCGCCATCGGCCCGTTCAAAATAAACGTCGTTGGTGTAGAGGGTACTCAACATGCCTACAGGAGTCCAATCTAGCCCAAAGCTGGGTCCCTCGGCCTCCTAGTGTCAAGAGTGAGAGACTCCTCGCTCCCCCCACTCAACGAATCCTGCGCCTTTATGCCGACACCAGCATAGTTCTTCTGCCTCACCGGCTGCAGGCACAGCTGGCTCGAGTCGTCCTCCAGCCGCTGGAATCCGTCACCGGCAGCGGAGGGGTCTGGTTTGGGCCCCGCAGACGGGGACGAGGACTTGGGGCCTGTTCCGTTAGGAGTGTAGACCGACCGCCCCAGGAGCGGTCGCATCATAGGGACCGAAGCGAGGATGACGGCGAGGCAGGGCTCGAGGCCGCTGAAGATGTTGGCGCGGGGTATCGTGTAGGTGATGTCGGTGAAGTCCATTGAGGACAGCACGGAGATGCGGAGGGCGCTGATGACGCAGGTGCTGGTTTGGATTAGCATCACGAAGATACAAGAGTACGGTGAAACGGCCCCTTACACTACTCCCAACCCAAAGACGGTGATCAGGGTCGCCTTCTTATACGTTGCCATCTGCAGCCGATACAGCGACGGCATCGGCGTCACGAGCACGGCCACGTCGGTGACGAGATTGATCACCCCCGTCACCGTGAAGGAGGTGACCTGGTCTCCGCACGATCCGCCGGGGATGCTCTGGTCCCAGTTGAAGGCGAAGGGCCGGCAGATGAGACACCCGGCCAGGATCGTCGCGATGGTCCACGCGACGATGACGCCGATGGTGGCCCAGGCGATCCGCACGACCCGCACGACGGGGAAGATCCGGAGATACAGCAGCAGGATGGAGATTTTCGTGCAGCTGAGGCTCAGCACCCAGAGGAACTGCAGCGGGATGATCAGCTGGAGCAGTTTGGTGATGGGCTCCATCCCGTAGACGGCCACAATCGATGGGACATGGTCGAAGCCGATGCCGGCTTGGAATACGCCGGTGATACTGATCGACTGGAGACCGACGGCGAATATCTGCAGGGCCAGATGGTATAAGTGATATGTAGATAATTAAGAGGGGGCTTCTGGCTTACGCAGGCGGCAATGAGGAAGTAATCACTTAACGTCCACTTTTTATGCGCGATATGATGGGCGAACAAGCGCAAGGACACTGCGACGACGGCCAGGATAGAGAAAGTGAGGGCCACACCAAGCACAGACCTTTGGGCCTGGGTCTGGATAGGGAAGATGACCGTCATCTCCTAAGAGACAAGCTGGTGAGAGACTGGCAGACAGAGAGAGGGTGGACTTCTTCAATTGTCCTCCATCAGGGCATGTTCGGGGTTAAAAGCCATGGGATTGGGGCCAGAAACATTGCAGGGATCAGAAATTAGGATCTCATCTGACAGGGGGAACAGGCCCGCTTTTCGTGCTTTTGACACTGCTTCCTGTAGCATTGATCGTTGATATCGAGTGCATAATAAGTACATATTGCTACTGTCTGCTGTCTACACCACGAATAATAGAAGCTTGGTATGTCAATTCATGGCTCGAGCAATCCGAAGAGTACCATATCACATTTGCCAATTTCAATTTTATGAGACGTGTCCTACAAAATAACAGAATCTGTAACTTCATGCTACCAGTTCCCCCATTCTGCTCGGTGTTGATCCGTCATGCCCTAGTCAGTCACTTATGGCTTGGCCTGCTTCACGTCGTGGAAATAACCGCTTCATTGGCGGGTCATTTCTCGCTTTCTCTTTAGCGCCTTATGGTTGACTGGGATCGGCAAACTGAGTCAAGAGCATTAATAATATCAATATCGCCTCAACAATCATCAATGCCGGCCAAATGCCGTTGCAGGCTAACTAAGTACTACTACTAGAACAAGTACTAGTCTCAGGCCTGAGCACCACTCCTCCCCGGCCAGCTGCAATCGACAGCTCAAGCCTCACTCTTAACACATCTCAAACGTCTATCTCTTGACGTCAGTATGGCTGCCGCTCCTGTCGTGATTGTCCTCGCCATAGGCCTGTTGACACTGTTGTACATCGGTAGAAAGAATGGCAGCAAGAAGGACAAACTCCTGAAACTCCCTCTCATCGGCGACCTCCATAGCTCCCCCATCGACAAGCCTCTGGCAAACTGGGACTCCTGGGCCCGACAGAATGGCCCGATAGCAGTGCCCCGACTGTTTGGGATCATCCCAATCGTCGTGCTCAACTCGTACGAGGCCGCGACGGAGTTGTTCAGCCGCCGCAGCCAGTGGTACAGCAACCGTCCGGCCTCGGTAAGCATGGAGATGATCACAGGTGCTCAGCCAGGACAGTCTCGCTTCACGCTGATGCACGACTACGACGAACACCTCAAGCTGCACCATCGCATCCTATCTCCCAGTCTCGGTGCGCTCGCCGCCCCCAAGTACCAGCCCTTGATGGAACTCGAGTCCAAACAGCTGCTGGTCGACCTAGTCAACGCGTTGCGGCACAGTCCGGACAGCACCACGATCAGCACCGACGCTATCTACCCGCTACTGGAGCGCACCCAGTCCAGCGTCATCCTGGCGCTGCATTACGGACTGCGCATCCCGCACGCCGACGAGCGCATCCTGCACGAGATCATCGACATCCAGGCCCAAGTCACCCACCTCGCCGCCAACCCCGGCCTACCCGATCTGGTCCCGCCCCTTCGCCACCTGCCCGCCGTCCTATCCCCCTGGAAGCGCGCAGCGGACCGCCTCTACGCCACCCAGGTCGACCTCTACATGCGCCTGTTCCACCACGGAAGGGACACCGCTGGCTGGAACGCCACGAAGCAGGCCATCTCCACCGCGGGGAAGTACGCCCCCGCATCAC
>NW_020798314.1:0-37885 GCF_002237265.1 Aspergillus thermomutatus
TTTTTGATTTTTGATGTTGTTTTGGAGACATGGTGGTGGTTTGAATTGGTTGAGTATTGTGACCGCGTCTGAAACGCGTGAGGTGGCCCGCTCGCTTGGGTGGCCCGCTCGCTTGTGGATTACGTTAACTAAATCCGTTGGGAGGCTTAGTCATCGAGCCAGTGGCTGAGAGCTGCTCTGCTCTGGAACAATGATTTGCCGCAATCCGGTGACTCCTACGGCAAGCCAGAGGAACCAGCAGTGTTTTCTTTCTCTTGGCGCAACATGGACAATGAGCTGGACTGACCTCACTTGCGATTCATCAGGAACATACAGCACTACATAAGACACTTGATCTCACATTTCATTTGGCTCAAAAAACGTTGACTGCTTCTTGCTTCTTGCATCTTCCATTGCGAAATTTTATCAACAATCTTTCAATACTCTCTACGCAGTTGAACGGCGAATTGAAGGATACAAGTCGAAATTCCAGACTGTCGTGGTGCATCATTCACTTGCCTCAAAATCCTCATAGATTCGGGATTCGGGACCTTTTTCAGGCGTGACATCTGACGTGTGACTGCTCGTCAGCCAGGCCCTGAAGGTACGTGTCTGCTGCTACTCCTGCACGCGGCGCAATCAAATCATCCATACCGTATCTCTGTTTCGAACGCTCCGTTCATCATGTCCTTTCCGCCACCTCCAGGTCTCAAACAAACACCATCCTCGCTCCCCGCGCGGCCACCAGCACCCGCAAGCACAGCCGCCGCATCTTACCAACCTGCATATTCGGCCGCGCCCTCGTATGCTGCCCCAGCTGCCGGCAGCGGATATGGCGGGACTGGCCCTCGGACAGGCTATAATTCCTTCACAGCATTCCAGCCTCGTACCGTAGCTTCCAGTCAGCCTTATCGTACCAGCAGTCCGGCCGTCTCTACACCGCCCGCTACTGCGACTGGTTACTCGGCGCCGCCCGCTGCAAATTACGGTAGTTACTACTCTCAGACACAGCAAGCCTACCAGAGTGGACCCTCTTATTACGGCTCCGCTCAGTACAGTGACACCACCTATGGCCCGTCTGTCCCTCAGATTCAGAATCCGTTCTCCGCTACAGGGACGGGGAGGAGTTCCGGACGCAATGACTCCGGTCTAGATCCAGAGACAGAAGCTCAAATCGCGCAGTGGCAGAGCGCTTATGCCAACAAGGAGGAAGTCCCGGGAGGAGGCAAGGTAGCCGGTCGTCGCGAGGGAGCTACGGGAATGCCAGGTGGTTCCGTGGGAACCAACACACCGGCCAGTGCGACAGCGACGAGTACCCCCATACCTGTGTCGGGCCACCCAGAGCCATCTGCCAAGACCGTTGTGCGTTCCGGCGGCGGCCAGACCTGGACCGATCCGACACTGCTAGAATGGGATCCGGCGCATTTCCGACTCTTCGTGGGTAATCTCGCGGGCGAGGTGACCGACGACTCGTTGCTGAAAGCGTTTGCGAGATATTCATCCGTTCAGAAAGCGCGAGTCATTCGGGACAAGCGCACCCAAAAGAGCAAGGGTTATGGATTCGTCAGTTTCAGCAACGGCGATGACTACTTCGCGGCGGCTAGGGAGATGCAGGGCAAGTACATTGGCTCACATCCGATTTTGCTGCGACGGGCCACCACGGAGATCCGTCCGACGTCTAACACCAAGGGAGGGAAGAAGAACGCTGGCGGTAAAGGCGGAGGTCAAGCGGGGGGGAAGGTCAAGCACGACGGCGTCAAGAAGCCTGGCAAGACGAGGGGCGGACTGAAGATTCTAGGATGATGGCGCAGTGTCAATACAATTAATGATTCGTAAGACATGTCATTTTGCGTATATGTACTGATGGGCCATGAAATATAGTACAAATAACCGCCGCAAGTATTTTCAATCAATTGCATGATATACCCGACTCCAAGCGCCATTGCCCATTACTTTGGGACATGAAAACAAACCCCACCAAAACCAAGAGAATTAATCATCACGGAGCAACGCATGCACCATGCAATACCAATATCTATGAGCGACATAGATCAATGTGTAGAATACGCGCATCGTTTCGTTCCTCGGATCCCTTCGCTTCAGACTCGGCTTCATCGATTTCCGACTCAGAGCCTGTCAGGGCGACACGTACAGCACTCATAACCGAACGCTGACACTCTCATATCATCATCGACGTCGAGCCAAGTAGCGTGAGTTCATAAACAGACATGGCGTAGTATAGTTCAAGTTCAAATCGTAATGCATCAAGTCATGCACAGCATAGAAGGAAGACCGTCATCGTCATCGGCATCGTCATCGGCATAATCGGTGAACCCGACTGAGCGGAGTGAATGAGAGAAGTTTGTTTTATCCCTCCTCGCCGCCCTCCTCATCAACGGCCCGTTTCTTGGAGAAGAAGGAGACGTGGTTTTGCATGGCGTAGATGCCGAAGCCGGCGAGGGCGAGGATGATGAAGAGGATGATGATGATGATGGCGATGGTGATGTTTTTCTGGACCATTTTGTTTTTTGTTTCTTCCCGAGAGGAGTGGATATATATACGTGTGTGTATAAGAGGTCCAAGTTTGATGGTCGATACCTGATAGGCTCTCGTCACCGGGAATGTAAATGTAAATGTAGATGAAGGCCAACGAGACCCTTGAATCCCAGGGAAACGGAAAACCTCCGTAGCAAGGGGGTTGAGGAGGGAGATAAGAGAGATCAAGAAGGAATGGAGAATTCTTCGAGGGACTGATGTGCATGGCCGGGTAGTTTTAAGGGACGTGGCCCAGCCATGTTGATTTCCCTGTCAATGGAAGTATCAACTGTCGGTGGCTGGGCTCTTGGACATCGTGTAGTCTAGGTACCTCTGTAGATAGTCGGCTGCTATTCGTTGAGCATGTCGATCCTGATTGGGTTGAGGGTACTTAAGCTGTCGGGCTAGTTGTTAGGCTGACCAGGTACCAAGTACTTTGGGCCCAGCCTCCGCATTTATTGTGAGGTGGAATTGGAGGATTGACATGGACAATTGACAGAGAAAACTCATATCGTGGGCCAATACTCCGTATGTATTTTCCTATCAAGAAGATTGATGCTGTTGAAGGATCTTCTGTCTGGTAGGAAGATAATGTCTTTTCCCATGTATAAGGCCGGAGTCGGGCGCTTGTATCAGCCTTCATCAAGGGACTACTTTTGCTTTAAACTATGACTTTGAAAGCTGGAAGAAGCTCTTGTGCGACAATAGGGCCTGCACATCTGACAGAAGAAAAAGGGGTATATCCTAAGCTGGACTGAGGGGACTTAAGTGAGTACCAAACGTTTATACACGGAGCGGAATGGGATATTACATAGCTACATTGAGAACCTGGAGAACCACTTTGTCGGTTGTCCTGTGTGGGTCAGCTGTCAAATTTAATTTAGTTTGCGCCTTGTGAGCGCGATGCTTTATATTTCTATCCTAAGCTGCCTCTCGAGTTGCTGACTTGGCGAGCAACTTCGACCGACATCCACTGTGCAGGACTGCTCACACTCCTCGAATCGAATGCCTTATCAATCAGGCATCCGCATCACAGGATACAAAGCTAGCGTACTTCTTATTGGGAATGTCTTCTACGTCACTAACTATTCATATCGGTTCGATCAGCACCGATCAGATGCTTGGCACTTCTGCGAAATCAAGGGTCCCTGTTATGCATGGTCTGATTCAGCTTGAATTGCTGGGTTATTCTGAGTTGCTAACCTTGTGCCATTGGCAACTGGTTAACGGAATACTCGGGTTTCTCCAGATCCGCAAGTGATGATCTCATTGTGATCGGATCGCAGTTTGTCCCATTCCATCGATGAACTCAAACATGACCGGACCAGAAGACGCTGTACAATCGGACACTCGGCCTTTGCACTCTCCGATATGATGCTGCTCGCATCGGCATGAATCAGGTTGACGGACGTCTGACCATGCCGAGCTCGCGCATCTCACCAATAGCGATGTGACATTGAGCTTATTGATTCAACTGAGAGGTATGCACAATGTGCTCGGTCAATCCAGATCAGACATCCGGAGTAGACATTACATCGAAAACTCCCTGACGTAATTTGTTTTCTTTCACGGCCTTGCTCTACCTCTCTATGTCCGTCTCCAATATCACTGCCATTTCCCCAATTCCTCTCCCCTTCAATTCCAGTCGTTTATCCTAGATGCAAACTGATCTGCAACCTGCATCATGGACGCTGAACGCGCCGTCGAGCATCGAGTGGAAGAGAACGCTTCCTCGGAAGGCCAATCCTCTCATGACATGACTGCGCATTCTGCAGCTTCCCCAGCAGCTTCCAGCTCCGACACCCAAGAGTATTCTTCAGTCGACGATGAAAAATCGACTGAATTGGATGATGGCAGAAGTCCCACGTCAACTCGTGATGGGCAGTATGGCGATGACCACGTCAAACGTGTTCTCTCCCGTCGACAAACCAGCAATGGAAGTGAAGGCGCCGAGGATATGGCCCAGATCGCGAAGCTGATGTCTCGCATGTTTGGCAAGGAAAGGAAATCCGTTTCTGACGAGGAGAAAACCCGACACCTTGGTGTTATATGGAAGGGCTTGACAGTGAAAGGCATTGGCCTGGGAGCTGCCCTGCAGCCTACCAACGCCGATATCTTTCTTGCTGTGCCTAGATTCATCAAAGACTTCTTGACAAGAGGCAGGAAAGGAATCGGTGCGGGCCATCAGCCACTGCGGACTATACTCGACGACTTTACGGTGTGTCTTCTTGTAAAACTTTGATCAGGGCTCTGTCTGACCGTTCTCAGGGCTGCGTCAAACCAGGTGAGATGCTCCTGATCCTTGGACGGCCGGGGTCTGGATGCTCGACTTTTCTGAAGGTGATTGGCAATCAAAGGGCAGGGTATAAAAGCGTTGAAGGGGATGTACGCTATGGTGGTGCAGATGCTGAATTGATGGCCGACAAATACCGCTCCGAAGGTACAGTTGCCACTTTTTTCTCACTGCGAGGATACTGTCGCTGATCGAATCTGCAGTGTCCTACAACCCCGAAGATGATCTTCATTATGCAACTTTGACCGTCCGAGATACTCTGTTGTTCGCTCTCAAAACTCGCACTCCAGACAAAGCTTCGCGCATTCCAGGGGAGAGCCGAAAGGACTATCAAAACACATTTCTCTCTGCCATTGCCAAATTGTTCTGGATTGAGCATGCGCTCGGCACAAAAGTCGGCAACGAGCTCATCCGTGGTGTCTCAGGAGGAGAGAAAAAACGTGTATCTATCGCCGAGGCCATGATTACCAAAGCCAGTACGCAATGTTGGGACAATTCGACCAAAGGCCTTGATGCCAGTACAGCCCTGGAATATGTCCAGAGTCTGAGGACACTGACCGACATGGCGAATGTTTCCACGCTGGTAGCGCTCTACCAAGCCTCCGAGAATCTCTATAACCTGTTTGATAAAGTCATGCTGATCGAAGAGGGCAAGTGCGCATACTATGGAAGCGCTCAGCATGCAAAGGCCTATTTTGAACGCCTAGGTTTTGAATGTCCCCCGCGGTGGACCACCCCGGACTTTCTGACATCGGTCAGTGATCCGCACGCGCGGCGTGTCAAAAGTGGGTGGGAGGATCGAGTCCCGAGATCTGGGGAGGACTTTCGGAGAGTGTACCGCAAGAGTGATACTTACAGAGCTGCCCTGCAAGAGATTGACCAGTTCGAGAAAGAGTTGGAGACGCAGGAGCACGAACGTGAACAGGCGAGGAAGAAAATGCCCAAGAAGAACTACACCATTCCCTTCTATGAACAGGTCGTCGTGCTAACTCGTCGACAATTTCTGATCATGTACGGCGACAAACAGACCTTGGTCGGAAAATGGTCCATCCTCACCTTCCAAGCTTTAATCATAGGAAGCCTGTTCTACAATCTTCCGCCAACAAGGTTCGTTGATATGTCCTCTGAAGTATCACCTTCAAACTGATCTATGTCCTAGCGGAGGTGTATTCACCCGAGGAGGCGTCATGTTCTTCATTCTCCTCTTCAATGCTTTACTCGCAATGGCAGAACTTACAGCATCTTTTGAAAGTCGACCAATCATGCTGAAGCACAAAAGCTTGTACGGCTCATTTTCTGCAGAATACAGTAGCAGACTGACTCTTTCAGCTCCTTCTATCGCCCGTCCGCCTACGCTCTAGCCCAGGTGGTTGTTGACGTTCCATTGGTCTTCATTCAGGTCACTCTTTTCGAGTTGGTTGTATACTTGTATGCGTCCTTGCCAAGCTTCGTGTCATGCAATTTGATGCTAACTGTTTTCTTGAAGTATGGCAAATCTCTCTCGGACGCCGTCCCAATTCTTTATTCAGTTTCTCTTCATTTTCATTCTCACAATGACGATGTATTCTTTCTTCCGAGCTCTCGGAGCAGTGTGTACTTCTCTTGACGTCGGTATGTGCCACTGTGCTTTCCTCGACGGAACCTTCTTGCTAATTGAGCAGCTACTCGTCTTACCGGAGTTGCCATACAAGCATTGGTTGTTTATACAGGTAGGATGACATTCTCTCGAAATGACACCATTTCTCATCCGTCAACCTAGGTTATCTCATCCCACCATGGAAGATGCATCCATGGCTCAAATGGCTGATCTGGATAAATCCCGTTCAATATGCGTTTGAAGCTGTCATGTCCAATGAATTTTACAACCTCAACATTCAGTGCGTAACTCCAAATATTGTACCAGATGGCCCCAATGCGCAGCTCGGTCACCAAAGCTGCGCGATCCAGGGAAACAGTCCGGACCAGCTAGTTGTTCGAGGTTCGAATTACATCGAGTCTGCTTTCACATACACTCGGTCTCATCTATGGCGAAACTTTGGCATCATCATCGCATGGTTCGTTTTCTTCGTCGCCTTGACAATGTTCGGTACGGAGTTGCAGAAACCCAACAAAGGCGGCAGCTCAGTTACAATTTTTAAGAGAAACGAAGCGCCAAAGGATGTGGAGGAAGCAGTGAAAAATAAAGAACTGCCTGAGGATGTTGAATCGGGAGAGAAAGAGAATGCTGCCAACACTCCCCAGAATGCCGAATCAGGAGATGGCAGTGAAGTCAAAGACATCGCTCAAAGCACGTCTATCTTCACTTGGCAAGATGTCAACTACACCATCCCTTATAAAGGCGGACAGAGGAAGCTTCTGCAAGGCGTACAGGGATATGTTAAACCCGGTCGCCTTACTGCCTTGATGGGGGCTTCCGGAGCAGGGTCAGTCATGCCCATCACTACTTCGAAATCAAATTAGCTAACACAGGTCATTACAGAAAAACCACTCTGCTGAATACTCTGGCACAGCGGGTCAACTTTGGTGTCGTCACCGGTACCTTTTTAGTAGATGGAAAGTAGGTCTTACTGCCACGGTTCGCATCCATGGGCGTCACTTACCGTTTTAGGCCACTTCCTAAGAGTTTCCAAAGAGCAACTGGTTTTGCTGAACAAATGGATATCCATGAGCCCACCGCAACTGTTCGGGAGTCTCTTCGTTTCTCTGCGCTTTTGCGGCAGCCTAAAGAGGTCCCTATTGAGGAGAAGTACGACTATTGCGAGAAGATAATTGACCTACTTGAGATGCGCCCCATTGCCGGTGCAACTGTGGGATCTGGAGGGGCAGGCCTGAACCCCGAACAACGCAAGCGGCTCACCATTGCCGTGGAGCTGGCAAGTAAGCCTGAACTGCTGCTCTTCCTTGATGAACCTACGAGTGGCCTCGATTCGCTTGCCGCGTTCAACATTGTCCGGTTCCTTCGACGGCTTGCGGATGCTGGGCAAGCGATTCTTTGCACGATCCACCAGCCGTCTGCGGTACTATTCGAAGAGTTTGATGACCTCCTGCTGTTGCAGAGCGGAGGTAGGGTTGTGTACAACGGAGAACTGGGACAGGACTCGAAGAATCTCATTGAGTATTTTGAGTCGAATGGTGCTAAGAAGTGTCCGCCTCATGCGAACCCTGCCGAAGTATGTCTTATGCCTTGTCCTCTAAGCTCCAACTGACATAGTTCCAGTATATGCTCGACGTCATTGGCGCCGGCAATCCGGACTACAAGGGAAAGGACTGGGGAGACGTTTGGGCCCAGTCTCCTCAATGTAAACAACTGGCCGAAGACATTGAGAAAATCATTGACTCCCGCCGCAATAGCGAAGACAGACAGGACAAAGACGACGACCGGGAATATGCAATGCCCATCTGGACCCAGATCGTGACTGTCACCAAGCGGGCGTTCGTCGCATACTGGAGATCTCCAGAGTATACTCTTGTAAGTGTGTAGTCTCTTCGTCGGAGAGTTGATTCTAACAGCTACAGGGCAAATTCCTCCTCCACATCTTCACCGGACTCTTCAACACGTTTACATTCTGGCATCTGGGAAATAGCTACATCGACATGCAATCGCGGCTGTTCTCGATTTTCATGACTCTCACCATCTCTCCGCCCCTGATCCAGCAGCTGCAGCCCAGATTCCTGCACTTTCGGAACCTCTACCAATCCCGCGAGGCCAACTCGAAGATCTATTCATGGACCGCGATGGTCACCAGCGCCATCCTCCCCGAGCTCCCCTACTCCATCGTCGCAGGATCCATCTACTTCAACTGCTGGTAAACTCAACCCTCCCTTCCACTCAGCCCCAGCCATCTCTCACAACACTGACACAACCCAGGTACTGGGGCATCTGGTTCCCCCGCGACTCCTTCAGCGCCGGCTATACCTGGATGCTCCTCATGGTCTTCGAGCTCTACTACGTCAGCTTCGGCCAGTTCATCGCCGCCCTTTCCCCCAACGAGCTCTTCGCCTCCCTCCTCGTCCCCTGCTTCTTCACCTTCGTCGTCGCCTTCTGCGGCGTCGTCGTCCCTTACGCCGCTATGCCCCACTTCTGGCGGTCCTGGATGTACTGGCTCACCCCCTTCCATTACCTGGTGGAAGGCTTCCTCGGCGTCCTCACGCATAATGTCCCCGTCCGCTGCGTCAGCAGGGAGATGACCTCGTTCTCGCCGCCAGCGGGCCAGACGTGTCAGGGCTACGCGGGGGCCTTTGCGAGACAGGCAGGCGGGTACGTGGAAGACGCAGCGGGCGGGCTATGCTCGTACTGCCCGTATTCCATCGGTGATGCATTTGTACGTTCTCCTCCTTCCTCTCCCCCCCGCACTCCGTGTCCTGTGGCATGACTAATAGTCCCATTTTCCAGGCGGCGGGATTCAACGTCTTCTACTCGCACAAGTGGCGCGACTACGTAAGTTATCTCCGCTCTTGTTCGAAGCGAATGATCGAAGCTGACAAAAGCAGGGGATCTTCTGGGCTTTCACCATGTTCAATTTCGTGGCGGTGTACTTCTTCTCCTGGCTTTATCTCCATGGCGTGGGGGATTTGAAGCGGTTGATCAGTGCGCGGAAGACGAAGAAGAGTGTACAGTAATACCAGAGCCACAACCAAGGACGGCACTGGGGTGTTCTTTTCTGCTCAGTTCTCAGTACTCATGTATTATGATCTAGATATCCAAGGATTGCAATCGTTCCTTGCGGCAATTGAAGATGAGCGTCGTACTCTGTAGTATATATCATTCCCAGTATTTGTACAGTCATATAAGAGCCCAACATGCATACGCCATTGCAAGGATACCTCCCGATGCCTAAAGGCTGATGGCGGCGCCTACTCCGTATGATGAGATTAACTATGCCCCAGAGCTAGGCGGGGCCGTTCCGGGCTGACTAGCCAAATTCGAGACCGTAAGAGACTGATGACTGTGCGGATGCCACGTATTCGACGCAGCGGCCGACTGATTTGCAGCCGCAGCGTGGCCGCCCTCTGCACCATTCATTAATCGAGGACGCTTGGCGTGGGGACCTGCTTGCGGACTCTGGAGATAAGGCGAGGTGTTCTGGCTGGATGGGGCCGAGGCGCCGCCGGTATGCGAGGACGATTGGTCCGGGCTCGAGGCGTGGGCGGCGCCAGGAGCGGGCTGCAGGGCTCGCTGCCTGGGGTGAGCAGACGTAGTTACAGATGCAGGTGCAGAAGCAGGTGCAGAAGCAGGCGGCTCATCTGTCGCACGGGGTTTGGTGTCCGTACTGCGGCGATCGTCGAGCGGAGGATTACCGTACCCGACGCCGACACGACCCATGCTCTTGTCGTGCATGACAACCCGCTTCCACTTGGCAACGACGCTATCGTAGTCCCACCGAGGCGAATTGGGGCTGATCTGGCTTTCCTTAGCATCTAGCTCCCGCGCAACAGCGGGCGGGAGGGGCAGGGTATCAGGCGGGAAGAGGGCGAATTCTCGGGGCCATTGGCAGGAACCCAGCTTCTCTACCTGCGCGCGTAGCTGGTTGGCTTCCTGCTGGACGCGAGCGAGCTGTTCGTCCAATATTTTCCGTTTCTCCACCTCGCGGGCGAACGCGCGGGTAATCTCAAGATGCCATCCCTCTAGTCGAGTCTCCGGTGGTAGCGAGGCCCAGTGCTTGAATGCCAGCTCGAGATGTCTTAGGCTCATGTCTTCATGTTGCTGTGCGCTGCGGCTGATCATGTTAGCGTCCAGGCCAAGTCCGGGCCTCCCGGGATGAGAGCTGTTCGCGGATTCCGCGGACAGCTGATCGGATTGCCACTGGTCAATCTTCGCTCGGATTGCCTGTCGTACAATATCAAGATGTTCTACCCCAGGAGGTTTCAGCGGAAAAGATGACGGCGACGGGAACGGATTGGTGGAGAAGAGACTGGGAGGTGGGGGCAGCAGCTGAAGGCAGAGCGAGGGGAATGTCTCCGACTGAACATCGAAATCGAACGGTGAAAGCCGAGGTCGCATCCTGGAACTACTGTGCGCATTGTTGTTAGCAAGGTCTTATTCGATTTTCCGGCACATTCTTAACCCGCAGGGACCGAGTGGTGATGGTGGAACGATAAACAGGGGACGCACGTTGCAGCTTTGATATTATCCAGAACCTCCCGCAGAGCCAGCTCCAACGCCCTCATTGTATCCGGATCCTTGGCGCTGGCACCCCTACTCGCGTAGTCCGGAAGATGCATCGACCCCGTTCGAGGCTGCGAGGCCGCGAACCGCGACCCCTCCTGCGTCTGGCCCGGACTGGGAATGTCATTGATGACACCGGTCGCATGCCACGTGGGCGTGTTAAACATCATCCTGATCGCGCCCTCGCGCGGCTTTGCGCCGTGTTCTGCGCCTGCGAAGTGCTCCGACGGGCCCTTGCCCATGGCCCGTTCAGGAGTATCCCGTTTGCCGGAGGATGTGCGAGCCTGCCGTCTGGTGATGCCGCTTCGAATGCGCCGAATCTCCTCAACATCGTGGATCCCGTCGGGCTTTTTCTTAAAGAGAAATTGGTCCAGGTGCCGGCCGAGGGACGACGATGTGAAGGCCTGATGACAGTACTGGCATTTCCGGTCCTTGACGGAAGCCGGATTCTTGGATTGGCCGGCCGACTGGGATTGATTGTCTTCGCCTCCACCAGGAGAGTTTTCTGGGGTGTCGTTCGGACGAGAGGGTGTGGTTTCCACCATTGTTTCACAAAAGCGCAAAAAATTCAAGTTACTGGCGAACGTGGAGTCGCGGTGAAACCGGAAACGCGTTGACGAGATCGCAACCGAGGGAAGCTCTGCAGCTCAATGCATGAAAGAGGAAAGCCCGCGCTTGTGGTTCACAAGTGAAACAATGAAGAGCGGAGACTCAGATCGAAGTGAGGGACGTGACAAACCTGCAAGTATGGGAGAAGATGGCTGAGTTGGGCCGAGCAAAGGGGAAAAAAAACAAAGAGGAAGCAAGGAAGAAGAAGACGAGAAAGTGAACGTGACGATCGACGAGCGCCAAGCTTTGCTGTGGGGAACTTCGAGTCCGCGTCATTTGCTCCGAGGTCTATGCAGTTCACAGAGAATACTAGCTCTCATTCAACAATGGCTTTCTGATTGAAGGTCAAGGCATTTGGACAGGCTAGCTGCTACCATGACTCGAAAGAATGGGCCACATCGATGTCATGGCTGCTATTGATGATTCCAACTCCGCGTCTAATAACAATAACAACAACCAGCTGAACGCGCATCAATCAAACTAGACCAGCCTAGACTAGATATGTTGACAACCCTATTCCGCCGCCTCTTTGACCTTTTCACCGATATACTCAGCTAGTGTCAGCATCTTCTCCTCCTGGAATCGCCGTCCGACGATCTGAAGCCCAGCCGGCGCGCCGTGGTAGATGTCGGCATCATCTGAGAAAGAGTTAGCAGATCATCTCGAGAATCGACTTTAGTGAATCGACAAGATGAACTCACAATCCTCATAAGTTTGCCTATCCACCTCGCTCAGGAAGTCATTTCGTGGTTGGGACACGTCAATTGTTTTGTCTGCGCGGGTCACCGGGAACACGACGCTGGTGTAGTCCAGCAGATTCACGAATGCTGTATAACCAATATGACGATATTGCTGAGGGATCACGGCCGCGTGTGGTGCACACGGACAGATGAGTCCATCCACCGGCCGTCCGGTCCCTGTCAGTTCAGCAGTACTATTCCAGTATTCCATATAAAGCTTTTGATATTCTCGCTTCTTGACATTCAACGCTGCAACTTCCAGAGCTGTCTTGTGAGTGAGTTCAGTCTTGACCAAGATTTGTGGAGCGGGTTCTTCTCCAGATAGTCCAAAGTGATACTCGACATCTGCTCCACCGTCAGAGGTGAAAGCTTGGCCCTGTCAACGTCAGTATACTTAGACCAAGAAAAGAGGACAATGGAGGAAACATACGGTCAAGTCGACTGCGATACTGTGAGATGGCGGTTTCCATTCAATGACCTGATATCCAACTTTGTCAGCTTGACATTGGCCAATGCCACGACTATAATTCTCGTACCTTGTGTCCGAGCTTTTTCAGCGTCTCCTCTACAATATTCATAGCCCGTGCAATAGGAGGGTGGGGCTTGACCATCCCGTCGTCGTGCATAACAGCAAAAGCAAGCTTGGAAGGATCGGCTGCTGACTGGTGAACCAGAGCCCCGACCTCTCGTTCAATATCTTCACGCCAGGGTACCTCGAGCACCAACGGATCATGGAACCAGGGCTCTTGGCTGAGTACAGCCTTAAAAAGCAGTCTCAGAGAGCGCGCTGTTGTTGCCAGCGGACCGATAACGGACAGGATGGTATTTTGGCCGTCCATGGAGTTTGCGGCACCCTCGTAGGGTACCCTGCCAGACGAGGGACGTATTCCGTAGAGGCCATTAAATACAGCCGGTATACGGATGCTACCGCCAATATCAGTGCCAAACCCTCCAGGAGACGCTCTGAGGGCGATAAGCGCGCCTTCTCCGCCCGAGCTTCCTCCACACGACAGGAGTCGGTTCTGCGGGTTTGTTGTATACTTGATGATGTGGTTGACTGTTTCTCCTGCCATCAGAGTCGCTGGCACACTTGTCTTGCAATACAGCACAGCGCCGAGATTGCGAAGCTCCCTGACAAGCTCGCTTTCAAACACGCCTCTTCTTGGATCTTCCTTTTTGCCCTGGAACGTACCGATCCAGCCGACATATCCCATCGTCGTCTCCACGCCTCGCACATGAAACTGGTCCTTCAGACTGACCGGAAGACCGTGAAGAGGCCCAACAGGCTTCTTATACTCTGCGAAATACGCATCGAGTCTTTTGGCGTCTTCAATAGCTGCCTCGAAGAATACTTCATGCAGACAGTTCACCTGGACACTGTCAACAACCGGCAAACAATATAGTTACTGGCAGACATACAAGCTGGTGCGCCAGAGCAGCCCTATGGCAAAATGCCTCCGTTACCTCAACGGCGGTCCAGTTACCAGACGTCGTCTGCTCTGCGATACCCACGGCATCGTTTCCGGTAATCTCTAGCTCTCGAGGACTCAAGAACTGCTCAATATAACCAGTAACATCCCGCAGTTCGGATGGTGATGGGACCGGTGTCTGAATCCTCCACTTGGCGGGAATTGCATCGAGGATGGACTGGCGTTTGGCATCAGCCAAGGACGTCCAGTCTGCAGTCATTGTGACTTAATAACTGACTTAACAGCTTCGTTCGTACAAACTTCACGGAATACAAATGAGGAGTGGGGTAGTAGAAGGGATATCCGTAGGGAGGGAGTGTCCAACTTAAATCGGGTGCAGGTAGTTGGAGAATGGGGTCATCTTCCTTATCTTAGGCATCAGGAAACTTCATTATCTTTTCCTGACTAGGCAGGTCGAGAGAAGTGCCCTGGTTTGAGATCTGTGAAGATAGCCGAGGGCGTTGATGATTATGCGGAATCTCGTCCAGCTTAGTCGCAGCGGGGCACGCGGGGGAGCTTATCTATCCAGTCATCTCCAACGCTCAACTCGTATTCTTTTTCTCCAACAGGCATATACGGTTGGAGAACCATCGGGTGTAAGCCCGTGGAGTAGTTGGAGTCTTACGGAACATATAGCATAGTGAATAAGCACTATTCGGCTTCGAAGAAATTCATCAGTAATGTTGGTAGGAGGCTAGTAGGCCTGACGAACCTCTGTCTTTCCCCGCAATGGGTATCCGAACAACTGAATTGTCGAGCTTCAAGAAGAGACTCTCGTAAGAATGAAGTCTTTATCCTCAGCAACTATTTAGTGGTTCAATATATTCTTTCAATGTCTTGAGCTTCCGCACTGTCCGTCTTGTAGAAGCCTGCTATAATAATCTCCCAATCACTGGTTCCTATACCAGATTTCACTCCGCTGTGCAAGCTCGCAAGCAGTAATATAGATCCAATCCCATGAAACGCACCAGAGTCCGAGCTCGAGTAGTCGACAAATCATCATTGGGACACAGTCGGAAGAGACGGGGTCGATAAAGGGCAGCCTTTAATAAAGTCGAACTGGACGGAGATTCTCCTGGTTAGCAGAATGGATCTGACCAGCTTTGCCCTCACTGGAGCACATGACTCTCGTTTCTGACTGGCATATAGCCTATAGAGATAATCCTGAGGGGATATCATAGAATTTGAGATATCAGATCGTCAGCCATGAGAGTCAGTCGCAGACATTTGTCGGACGTTCAAATTTACTCGCTTGCCGGCCATCCAGCCCTTCCATTTGCCAAATGATGCCTCATTAGATCTGTCGGAGGTACACCATGGCCAATCAGCCAACCAATCCGGGCAAGTGCCAGGGACAATTTTCGGTACTGCGTGCCAAGCAAAGCGAGAGGTGCCATCCATGTACACGGCATCCCCCGAGCGAAGACGGATGATCTCACAACCAGTCCCATCGTCATGGCTGATCAGGAAGAGGCCATCGCAGCCGAAACTGATGCTGATCAGGCCCGCATCGCACTCCTCACTGACATCCCGATGGGGGCTCAGAGTGTCCCCAGGGGAATAAACATTCAATATGGCCGCCTCAGCTTTTGTTTGGGAAAAGGCTGCCTGCAGTAGATTGGCAATATCAGCAGGGAATGAAGGTGGGGTTCCCGAGGGATATTCTTTAGCAGTCCAGTCATATTGACCACCAAGTGTCACCCAGCGCAGCTTCTTGGTGAGTATTTGCTGAACAGTAACCGGTTTGTGGACTTGCGGATCTTTGGGAAATAGGACTCTAGACTGGTCGTCTTCAAAGAAAGAGACAATCCGTGGTACTGTGGAGCCATCTTCAGGTGGGGACACGGTGGTGTTGGTTTGAATTGCAGCTTGACCAGGGTAGGTGACCTCGTAATGCAGGTGAAGATTGGTCTGATGCTCCGGATTTGATAGATCTCGATGGAACAACCGAGAGAGTAACTCTATTTGAACGGCAGGAGGGAATATGGAAGGGACCATTTGCAAACCTACCACATGTTAGGAGTCGATTGCTCTGCTTCTTGATTTCGCTTGCCTTCAAGGAGACCAGGGCTGAGATATGCTAACCGGAAACGGATTTGTGTGTATAGACAGGTATATTCTTAGAAAGAGAGTCCTCATGCTCTCCGGCGAACTGCTGGAAAATCGGACGAAGGTCATGACTCGATACCCAATGCGACAAAGATATATTGTCTGGAAGATCATTAGGATCCAGAGCCTTTAGGTCAATGATCGTCCCATCCGTGTCAATCTCAGAAAGGGTGGTCCTTTGGAAAGACTTGTAGCGTTGTCGGATTGCCTCAGGGGGGCGTTCATGAGCATTGAGCTCTTTGATATGAGGCATCGTGCTGTGCAAACTGCGGGGATAAGCTTTAGAAGTATAAACGCTGAGTCAATATAGTGATCGCCAAGGATCGAAGCTATCTCGCGATGCTTTTCACCTTAAAAGTGGATTCATCTCATAATAATCAAGTAGCCAATCCGCAATTTGGATAATCGATCGTATAAGCTCTGATATTCCCCATCATCCAGTCAGTGTCGCTGTTCGAACCAAAGAGGAAAATGAAAGAAAAAAAGAACCATCACGGAACGCGCTCACCGCCTTTGTCGCGTGGGAATCGATTGTTTGTGTACATCCATTCATTATTCTTGTTTGACCGCCTTTGTCTCCCCACCAAAAGCAGGGACGAAAATAACAAGAAGACTCGTTCAATTCAAGGTTACTCGACTCGACGATCGGATCAACAAATCTTCGGACGCACGTCTATCATCGATTTCGGTCGAGCGTGATCCTTGGATGATCCTGTGCGGTGTCTAACTCGGAATCGGTCAGCTCTCTCCCTAGCTTTGGAGTTTCGATTCATCCCTATCCGCCCCTCCTCGCAGAATTAACGTCGATTGAAACCCCCTCTTGTTCCTCCTTCTCCAAGCGATCTAGTGGACACTGTGCATTTAATGCTGTTGGACTCCACTTACGAGTAATCTTGACCAGCAGTCAGCTCGTAATTCTACCCATCCTACGAGCAAAAGTCGATTGATACGTTTGATTGAGAATCCCTGGTAAAGGGACAGATATCATGGAGAATTATCAGAAGATTGAGAAAATCGGAGAAGGTATGTACTATGGCCTAGATTTCGCATCTTTACTATGCTATTTCGCGTACATTTCCTACAATCATCACTCCGGAAATAGTCAAGCTAACCTGCTATTCCCATGGCTAGGGACCTACGGTGTCGTCTACAAGGCCCGTGAACTCACCCATCCCAACCGTATTGTTGCCCTGAAGAAGATCCGACTTGAGGCAGAAGATGAAGGTGTTCCGAGCACTGCCATTCGTGAGATTTCCCTTCTCAAGGAGATGAACGATCCGAATATTGTACGGCTTCTGAACATTGTCCATGCCGATGGCCACAAACTCTATCTTGTTTTTGAGTTCCTCGATCTCGATCTCAAGAAGTATATGGAGGCTCTTCCTGTTAGCGAGGGTGGACGTGGAAAGGCGTTGCCCGAAGGTTCTGCGTTGAGCAAGAACATGGGACTCGGAGATGCTATGGTCAAGAAGTTCATGGCCCAGTTGGTGGAAGGAATTCGTTATTGCCACAGCCATCGGATTCTGCATCGTGATCTCAAGCCTCAAAACCTGCTCATTGACCGTGATGGTAATCTGAAATTGGCCGACTTTGGTCTGGCAAGAGCATTCGGTGTCCCCCTGAGAACCTACACACACGAGGTGAGGCCAATGGACCCTATTAACTGTCATTCAAGCGTAGAATACTTATATGGCGTTCCAGGTTGTGACACTCTGGTACCGATCTCCCGAAATCCTGCTCGGTGGCCGTCAATACTCTACTGGCGTCGATATGTGGTCTGCTGGCGCTATCTTCGCCGAAATGTGCACACGCAAGCCATTGTTCCCTGGTGATTCCGAGATTGACGAGATTTTCAAGATCTTCAGGTAAGCCCATTCATTGTAGCAATTTGTGTATCGATGATCAATTATTGACTCACGTCTCGCACCGGCAGACTCCTTGGTACTCCTGACGAAACCGCCTGGCCTGGCGTCACCTCATTTCCTGACTACAAACCAACATTCCCCAAGTGGAAGCGTCAAGAACCCCGTACACTTGTCCCTGGCCTGGAGGAGGATGGTCTTGACCTTTTGGAGGCTCTACTAGAGTACGATCCCGCCCGTCGAATTTCCGCCAAACAGGCCTGCATGCACCCATATTTCGCACATGGTACCGCTTACTACTCAGGTCGCGGCCGGAGAAATGGATATCACTAACTGAAGACTTGTCACGACTTTTACTCTTTCTTCTGTAATGTATGTATGCATGAGAGGCTGACAGACGCCGAAAACACTGGAAGCCGCTAGCAAGCAGCTGACCTCGCTGACCCAGTCATCCTGCCGGTCTGTGACTCGTTACCAATGTGTCGGGCCCTGTCTCTCTCTCTTTTCTTCTTATCTTTTTTTTTATTGTCTGCAATTGTTGTCTACGGCGTTACTTCGGTGTGATAAGGCAGGAAAGACGTTAGGTTACTGGATATTTCATGGACCATTTTTCCATTTCGCAGAAGCATACATGCTACATACCCGCTTCAGTATTTTGTATCTCCTGCGTTAATCGTGTGGAATGATACTCGGGACTTGTGTCATCAATTGCACAGGTGGCTTCCGTAACTGGTAGTGCTTACCAAGATGACTTGAGCAGATATGGTCAAAACTACGCAGGATTACAAAGAAAGAAGTTCAGAATAATAATGCAACAGAACTAACCCCTTTCGATTCCCGATCCAGGAAACAGGGCCGCAGGGCGTCTGGCTGGGATCATTAACCTCGATCAGCCTTGCCAGCATCCAGGTCTCTGACGCAGTAGTGGCACAGCCTCAGGCTCTCAGGCACAGTCAATGACAGCCAGTACACCCGGACGCTGACTGCTGCTGTGAAGCAACATCCTCTGCTCACAATCCTGGTGGATTATGCGCAATAATCTTATTACAAGACTGCAATCATTGCTATGAATACCTTTCTACAGGATAGTTCCTGTTGGTTCAGCTGCTGCGAGCGTGTTTTCAGCTCAGGGGCTGGGCCACCACCAGACAAAAGCCGGGTTTGGGCTTGGGATAATCTCACCCTGTTCCACCATTGGCCCGACTCAACCAAGCGCATTCTACTCTGCATAAGCGTTCTACGACTTGGCGACCATGTGCGAACGGCATGAAACGCGAATCCAGAACGGACCGAATGCTGACACGGGCCCCAGGGCTGCATTTCTCGAGGTTTCTTGATGCGTTGATTGGCCCCGTTTCGTTATCCTGGTGTCATTGATGCATGGGGCCAAACCGTTGACTCCGTTATGGTTCGTCAATTGGCTCAGCCTCAGGCTGGACACGAGATGGGCGTAACTGTTCATAGTACATACTACCTTGGCTTTTTGACGTGGTGACGGTGTTGTTGTTGTTCAGCACGGCTGAGCACTAAGTTGCTTACGGCCGGAGATTGGTTCTTTAAATCCTTATCACGGCCATATTCTGCTCTTCTCGAAATTTGACGGAGAACACAGTCCTCACATCTATCACTGACGAGTCTGGCGAATCGCTGGGTCTTCAAAGACGAGTCAAGCATCATGGAGATTGGTGAAGACTATATCGACATGGATTACACACCACCTCTCTCAACGCGTTCGGATAGTCGAGCGAGAAGAGTGCAGCAGAACCCCCAGGAGATCATGAGGGAATTCTGGAATCAGTTCAGTACCAAGTATCCCGGTAAGGTCTACACAGTTCTGCCTGACAATCCGTATGCTCGCTCCAAAGCTGCGAGTATACGGAGGGGCACGATCAAAGGTCAAAATGCGGGGAAGTCATACGAGCAAGCCAAAAAAGAGTGCGAACGGGCTGTCGAGCGCATCGTGAAAGAGTGCAGGCGGTTGAATCAGAAATACACCGATCCACACTTTGATATTGAGGTTGACCTCAAATCTGGACGGAGGGATTGCTTGGATTCGCTCGATCAGAAGAATCATGAAATGCGCCCGAAAGGGGTGAAAAGAGTCACGGTGTGTTTTTCAAAATAGCGGTTGGCCTATTGCAGACGATGCTAATCTATATGTTCAGGAAATCTTCGAGAAACCACAATTTTTTGTCAATGGACCGACTGCTTCGGATGTGCGCCAGGGCCGCGATGGCGATTGTTGGTTTATGGCTGCTCTCTGCACGATGGGCAACAAGCAGGGCTTGATAGAGAAGATCTGTGTTGCGCGGGATGAGAACGTTGGAGTTTACGGTTTCGTCTTCTACAGAGGTGTGTGGCCAGGCTATCATCTGGGCAGTGAGCAAACTCTGACATGATTCGACAGACGGGGAATGGCAAAAGTGCATTGTGGACGACAAGCTGTATCTTCGTGCAGCCGACTACGACGAGTCAGTTGATGAGAGACCCATTTGGGACGACATCAACCGGAATGACACAGAAGAGGAGTATCGCAAAGTCTGGCAGACAGGCTCACGGGCACTCTACTTTGCCCAGTGTGTGGATCCAAACGAGACATGGCTGCCTTTGCTGGAGAAAGCCTATGCCAAGGCACATGGTGATTTTTCCGCAATCGAGGGCGGGTTCGTAGGGTAAGTTACGCTGTGCTAGCAATTTCAAGCCCTCGCTGACATGCTTTAGGGAGGCTATCGAGGACCTGACGGGAGGTGTCACGTCGGATATCCTGACCAGCAACATTCTGGACAAGGATCGATTCTGGAAGGAAGAGCTTATGAAGGTCAATGATGAATTTCTGTTCGGCTGCGGCACTGGACTGTTCTCCAACTGGTTGGATCCTCAATACCAAGGGCCTCCAAGAGATAGAAAGGGAATTTCCGAGAATCATTCATACTCGATCATGGATACGAAGGAGATTAACGGTCATCGCCTGCTGCGATTGAGGTGAGTTTGTCGCTCAACATCAGTGCGCATATGCTTACCCGGATAGGAACCCGTGGGGTAAGAAGGAATGGAACGGCGCATGGAGTGACGGGTCGGAGCAATGGACACCAGAGTGGATGCAGAAATTGGATCACAAGTTCGGAAATGATGGTGTACGTGCATCTCTGATCCTGGGTTGTTGGCGCTGTCGGCTGACAAGGGCGATAGTTCTTTTGGATTTCGTACGATGATCTCCTCAAAAAGTATCAACATCTTGATCGCACCCGTCTCTTCGGGCCTGAGTGGACAGTCACCCAGCAATGGACCGCTCTCAATGTGCCATGGTCAGCGGACTATCACAGCACGAAGTTCAAGCTGGATGTGACAACTGCCGGTCCTGTCGTCATCGTCCTCTCTCAGGTGACTCCCCTTCCATCCGCAGAAGCTTAAACCTGCTGACTTTGAACAGCTGGATACGCGGTATTTCAGAGGCCTGGCTGGTGAATATGACTTTATCCTGAAATTCAGAGTGCAGAAGGAGGGAGAAGAAGAATACATCGTCCGCAGCCATAGCAGCTACCTCATCAACCGATCAGTGAACGCCGAGGTCAATCTCGACCCTGGTCGATATCATGTACTTGTGAAAGTCACCGCCTACAGAAAAGACGACGTGGAGTCCGCAGAAGAGGTCGTCAGCCGCCTGGCCCCAGTCAAGCGGGAGAAGCTCGTTCAGATTGGTCTCTCGTATGATCTCGCGCACGCCAAGGGTCTGATCGTAGAGACCGAGCAGGAGAAGCAAGCACGCGAAGAACGTGAGCAGCGTCGCAGAAAACTAGAGAGACGAAAGCTGCGCGAGGAAACCAAGAGGAGGCTTCAAAAGGAGTGGATTCGAGGACGCAAGATGGCCGCACGGAAAGAGAGGGCCGCAGAGAGACGTGTCTCAAAGAGCAATGGCAGCCTCAACCAAAAGCATCTTGACAAGCGGGCCACCGAGCAGTTCTTCCCCGATGGTCCTGTGCAATCTCCCGCAGACTTGGCAGGCGCTTCTACCAATGGCTTTGATACGAAGCCTGCGCACAACAGCAGCGTCCCCACGATCAATCTCCCAGAGGACCACCGCTCGAAACATGTGAGGCAACAAAGCAGAGAGACCCTCCGTTCGAGTCTGGACACCACCGTCTCCATGTCCCATTCAGTATACTACAGCGAACAGGAGCTGCTGGAGGGATTCGAGTTTGACTCGGATCTCGACATGCCCCCTGAGGAGCTTGAGGAGCCAAAGGCCCCGCCTGCCGCGTCAACTTGCTGCCCTGGAGCCAGCATCGATCCATGGAATGCAGTCTGCGTGGTGGGATTGCGTGTTTATTCGAAAGATCAGCAACTGTCTCTCGCGGTTGTTCGCCCGGTGCCTGAGGACGACGTCGAGGCAGCTCTTGACATGGACGATCCGGCCGCAAGCGCGACTCTGGAGAAGGGCAAGTTCAGTCGAATACTCAACAATCATTGATGGTTGAAGAACGGGATTCAAAAGTTGTCGTGTGGCTGCTTTCATTATCAGATCAGCTGTTGTTAGATTGTATAGCCCTACTTATATATATGCAAGTCAATAATGTATAGCAACTCATTCTAACTTCTGATCTTCATGCTTTTCACAAGCTGTGACTCCCAGCATGTGACCCCTAAATCATATAATTCGCGTTCCGTTTACCTGCGGCCAACCTCCTGAGCAGATAGTCAATTGACTCATCACTACGTCCATATTCATAACAGTGCTCTTGCTTCGCAGGACTGAATCTGAACCCCACCTCAACTTGAATATCGACTCCTCTCAGTCCCTAGGCCTATCAGTATGACCTCGCAGAGTCCGTCGCTCTCGTTGTGAAAACGTGTTGAGTCCAGACTGGAGGACGACATTGCAGGACAATCAACGCAAACACGCCGAAGATCGTCAGAAACCAGAATTAAATGCTCCACCAGGCTCTGTTCTTCTTTCAAGACGATGCTGGGATATTGAGACGGATTTGCGATTGATATACGAGAGACAGGATGAGAGTGTCCCCATAATATGCAACATGTCGCGCCTCACCACCGTCTGTCCTCCTCACCATCACCACTCATGCTTCATCTATCCCGATCCCCATATAACCATCCGGTCCCTAAGGTGTAAGTCTGAGGAAGGTGGTGAATATCTCCTGCTCTCTCCGCTTCTTGGAACCCTTGAGGGGAGGGCGGCCTCAATGGGAGTGGACTATGTGGCGCAAGTTGACGAGCATATTCGCGGTAAAAGTCTCGTTCTGAACGATAGAAGTCCCTTTCGTCTTTCAGGGCCTTGAGTTCCTCATTTTGTCTTCGTAACATGCCGGCTTGTTTCCGGATCTTGTCTTCCTGAGCTAAGTTGTGCTCCAAAATGATTCTGCTCCTTCGCTCACGTCTTGCCTTTGCCCTCTCAATTCCTCGCCTCCGCTCCTCACTTCTGTTCTGCATAGAAGCACCTACTATTGGCAGGCTTATGGATTCTAGTTCAAAGCACGGTATCGCCTGAGGCAACGGAGGGGTATCGTCTGGCCAGCTTCTGCCTATTCTAGCTGGCCCCGTTTCTGTATTCTTCTCCCCTGCTATCGATTTCAGGTGCTCAGCCCAGTCATTGCCTAGGTTGCCTATGGACACGCGCGGTGGAGGTGGGTAAGGTCGAAAAGGTCGTGCTGACAGGGGATTCCGAAGAGTTTGAACACCATCATTCACTGGGAACATTCGCAAATATGGACGTCCTGCGCCTTTTTCTCGAACCGGGCGGAAGGGATATTCCCGACGCATGGCTGCCGGTTGATGACGAGGGAGAACTTGGTCGTGTAGCGTGACCCAAAGGGACTGGGGCGCACTTTGAAGCGGTTAGGGTTGTGTATAAGATGTCGCGCTACTCGCGCATGCACAGCGTATGCCACATTTACCTTCACTGAGCACCATGACGTGCAGCCGCAGGCCACACTCTCGGAATGCTGGCAAGTCAAGCAAGGAGATAAGCTGACAGCGAATGAGACTGGAGATTGTGCTCGAAATGAGGAACCGCGCAGCAAGAGGTCTGGTTCTGAATAGGTAGCCATGCTTCCGACGAACCTTTCTGTCGGCATTTTTTTTTTTTTTTCTCTCTCTCTTGCTCGAATACCTGAATTAACCGGAGCGACTATCCCCCGGCGTCTGGCCTATTAGCACCCGGAAACCTCAGACGAGGCTGTTGCTCCCCGTCTCAGCGCCGATAGGAGGAGCCACGTCAACTTGCATGCGCCTCTTCTGTGGCGGGGGAAGCCTTGATCATAGCCATAGGCCAGCTCAACATGACCATTCCCGGCTTTTGCCATGAAGTTTTGCGGAATGATCAATCCACTGACGATGGGCAATACACAAATCCATCTTATATGTACAGTAGCGAGGCATGGAAATTGTATGTGAGCATCCAATAAAGAAAGCGCGCTCGACGCTTTGCATTATACGCAGTGGACCCGAACGTTTCTCAGGAGAACTGACGTCGGTTTCAAGATGGCTCTTGGCTCACAGCTCGATGACTGCACAATTGTATGGCTATGCCCACTAGAGGTGGAACTACGTGCGGCGATCGCTATGCTCGACAAGGTCTACGAAGAAATCCCACCTAGAGCGTGGGGCCAGAACGTGGTCTATACGGTAGGTGAGATCGGCCCTCATAAGGTGGCCGTCGTCGGGTATTACCAGGAACAAGGTCTCGCCGTATCGGGAAGCATGGCTGCGGAGGTCGTTCGGGACCTTCCTAACCTGCAAGTGGGACTCCTTGTCGGTATTGCTGGTGGAATACCTTCCTCGACCATGGATATGCAACTCGGGGATGTACTGATAGCGACACCAGAAGGTGATCGTCCGGGTGTGGTGGGTTACGACCTCGGCAAGGCGGGGGAAGACGATGCCTTTGAACTTAAGCATTGGCAGAACTCGACGAATCCTCTTCTACGTTCGGTCATTAATGTGGTGAGGGCGCGGGACGAACATGAATTCAGGAGGCACCTTCGCATCTTGGAGAGACGACCGGAGTTTCGAAGACCAGACCATCCTGCTCTGCCGAAAAGCAGCGGAGACACCTGGGATCCGCAGCACGGAGTTGCGCACCCCAAGGCGCACTACGGTACCATCCTCTCTGGGAACAGTGTGATCAAGTCGAAGGCAAAAAGAGACCATCTGAGAGACAGGTACGGTGGTATAGCAGTGGAAATGGAAGCAGCAGGAATGATGACAAGACTACCAGTGGCAGTGATTCGAGGCATCAGTGATTTCGCTGATTCCTCGAAGAATAACGCCTGGCAACCGTACGCGGCGATCACTGCAGCGGCATATGCCAAAGAAGTCCTGCTTCGATTACCTTGTGTGCATCGAGCCGACTGTGAGCGTATGTCCTATCCGTTGATCCGGAAGGATGCTATTCTATCCCTCTACTGACGTTGTTCATACAGGTCCGTCGGGGCATGATCTGCGTAATGCTGGATCAACACCATTTGCAAACCGAGATCTTCGTTTGGCACAAGCCTTACCGGAAAAATGGGCTTTCATAGGGAGAAAAGAGGAACTGGCATTTCTGGAGGACCATCTAGGCTATCGGGCCCAACCGCCGCTGCAAAGGTGCGTCGTCAGTCTCTGGGGTCTAACTGGAGTCGGCAAATCGCAGTTGGCGGCAAAGTTTGTGAATCAACAGCGATCAAATCACCCGGAGCGTGAGATTTTCTGGGTTAGTGGCGAAAGCAGAGACAGCTTCGAGCAGAGCGTCATCAATATGCTCAAAGCTGGGAGCCATGTAGCTTCTTCGAAGGATGCGAGTGCGGCGAAACCGTCTCAAGAAGACCGAACAGGACTCGTCAACTCATTTTTCGCCGAACTCAACCGCGTAGAAGATGCAAGATGGCTTTTGGTTGTCGATGGGATCAATGGAGAACTTCGCCAGACTCCAAACGACTCGTCATTTCTCGACATCCCCAGCCTCGTTGGAGGTCTAAAGCGAGGTTACGTTCTTCTCACTTCAAGAAGGCGAGACATAGTCACGAAGTATCACCCAATACGTGAAGTCAAAGGGCTGAAAGACGATGATGCTATCAGTTTGCTCCGATTGCAGGTCGATCGCCAGTTGATGGAAGAAGGGGGTAGTTTCCCCCTTTCCATTCGCCATTCTCTTTTAGTGACAAACTGACATCAATCTCCTAGGCGTGGAAGACTTAGCACGCTTTCTCAAGGGCTCGCCCCTAGCGCTTCGCCTTGCTGCGTCGGTCATTTCTCGCTATCGTTACACGGTCAAGGATTATTTGGAAAATTGGAGAAGTCGTGGTTCGGACGGCGAGTTTTTTGGGGGCGCGGATGAGACTTTATCTCGTTCCATCGGGTGAGCTTTAAGGAGCTCGAAACTGCCAACGCCACAGCCGCAAAACTATTGACCCTTTTCAGCTTCCTTTACCACCAGGATCTATGGTATGATCTCTGTTTTTCTGCTGTCGACGATACCTATCCTACGTGGCTTCAAGATCTGGCGAGGGGACGAAAGTCATTTCGAGATTACTATCCGCTGCTGGCAGATCTATCCTTCATTGAGTTGACAATTTCGACCAAGGGCCACCGGATTTGGGAAACTCACCCGGCAATTCAAGTCGCGGCCAGACAAAGAGCAACTGCCGACGAACAGGAGTACATCCGTTGCGCAATCTCTCTCGTGGCTTCTCGCGTCCCCAGGTCCTACGAGGAGAGTTCCTGGGAGACGATGCGACGGCTAGAACCACATGTAGAGCTTTGCTGGAGTTATATAAAACAAGGCAGATGGGGACCGAACACCAACCTCACCGAGCTGGAAAGTCTAGGTCGAGTTTTCCGACATGTCGGTCGATACAGGGAAGCATCACTTATTTACCGAATGATAGAGAGTGGTCTCAGTTCGCAGACGCTCACTCACGACAATGCCGAGTTCCTGGCCAACGTGCTCACCAATCTCGGACTTGTCTACACGCGCCAGCGGGAGTTTGGGCCTGCACTACGCGCCTTCCGAAGGTCATCCGACTTGATGAGCGCGCTGGGTATGCTAACCCCCGATGCATCAATGTCAATAACGTACAACAAAGCAGTGGTGTTCATGATGACAGAGAGGCTCGACGAGGCGGAGGCATTGTTGCGACAAGCAGCGGCTCACTTCTCCCGACACCCAACAGACCAGCATATGCCTATGAGCGATGATTGGAAGCGTCTATACATCCGAATACTAAATGACTTCGGCGAGGTATCTTTGCAAAAAGGCTCCGTAGCAGCGGCGGTGGACCTCTTCCATCATGTCTACGACAGCCAAAAGGACTGGTTGGGTGACTTCCATCCAACCATCCTCTCGGTCAAGCTGAATTTAGGGAGAGCTCTCACCAAGCTCCATCGATGTACCGAAGCTCAGGCCTTACTAACAGAAGTGATTGCAGTCTATACTGAATGGTGGGGACGTCGCCATCCGGAGACCATGCGAGCAATCGACGAGCTGGCTCTGGCATTCATGGAAGACGTCCAGGGCAAGCAGGCAGCAAATAAGCTTGCTTCTTCAGAAATGCAAAGAGCAGAAGAGCTCTGGAAAGAAGTCTTGACTTTCTATAGGAGTATATATGGAGATTCGTCAGATGCGACAGGCCGGATCAAATCGAATCTACAGTATCTCTGCTCTTTAAGAGGTATATAATTACTGCACCTGCAAGTAAAAATTTAACCACATCCACTTGTCATTTAGTGTATTCTAGGTAGCCCGCAGAAGGTTGGAATGAATTTCAATAGGTCATATGTGTCAGTATCATTTATATCTGTAGCTGCATAAGAGCTCAGTCAATTCGGTTGGGCGGCCTCATTTACCCTCATGTACAAGCGTGACATTAATAATGTATAGCCAGTAGCTCATGATGCCCAAACTCCCCACCCAATGGATATAGGAAAGACTGAAAATTGAAACCTGTTGAAATTATACAAGTACAAATGAACGCTGATCTGATGTAGGATGAAAGTGCCAAGACTTCTGACATGTCAATGATTGACGCTGTCGTTATCTGCCCACCCACCTACATCTCTCTTTTCCTCGCAGAAACAACATGGCGCAATGCGCCGGCTTGCAATTGACTCTCTAGATAGATTCAGAGCAGTCAAACTCTCCTGTTTCCACCCGTCATCCCGTTTATACCTTCGAGAGAACCTCCGCTACTTCTCCACTGCGCGATTCGCGCAATCGACCTTCCTCAACCAGTCGTTCCAAGTTCCAGTTGGAAACAATGGACATGTGTTCCTGAAGTAGGTGTCCCTTTTCAGAAAGCTCCATAAAAGATTATATTGATGAATGTGCATGAACAGTGTAACCTATCCCTCCATAGCGCCTACCCATGGCCGACCGAGTGTGATCATCCGCCTGCCTTCGGGCCCGTTGTTTCAGCGAGAGGCAGAACATGACATGAACTTGCCCACGACTCATCAAACACCTCGTACTTCTTTGAATTCTGGAAACCAAGATGGTCCCCGCTCGGAAGCTCTGGCGTCCATCACTTCCTCGACGGTCGTAACGATCAATTACCGTCTAGGGGCACCATCGACAGACCTCGCATCGGAGTTGGCCCTCTCCGAAGACGAAGAGGAGAGGCGCCTCTCTGCGGTCAAGAAGCAGAATGCCTCACCCTCACAAGTCTTCTACCGGTACCCTACACCCGTCCACGATACCCTGGCCGGATTCGACTGGGTCCAGCAGACCCTCCGACCCGCGCGCCTAGGTGTCATCGGCACACACGTCGGTGGCTCGTTGGCGCTCATGCTCGCCCTCACCGAAGCGCAATCTGTTCAAGCCGTCGCCGCCCTAGAGCCTATCTGCGATTGGGCCGGATTGGACGAGCACTGTCTTATGGACGAGCAACAAGCTCACGAGGAAAATACTGCCAGCAAGAGAACACGGGGTGCAGGAAGCCGAATCCCCGCTGCGCAGGATCTCGTCCCGCTCCTTGAAGCACGCGAAAAATTCTTCACCACGGCGGAGCGCTACTTTGATGCTTTCGCCTCGCCTGTCCTATTCCTACGGTCGGCAGGTAAAGATGTCCCGAGGACGTTTCCGAAGTACCGGACTGGACCGGACTATCCGGTTCCTGTGCTTGTGTCCAATAAGCCGGACAGACAGCCGATTGATGTCTGGGATCTCGACACGCAAGACCAGGCAATCCATCCGCAGAATGACATCTACGACTCCTCGGAGACAGATCTACCACGAGTTCCAGAGTCAAAGTCCACGGTCGACCCCGTCGATGCAACCATCCAGGGCCGCACCATCCGCCGCCGCAAGGCACTCTCGCGCTGGCCCCCGTACGGCTTGGACTATGGTTCGAGCGCCTCCCCTCACTACCACATGCACAACTACGGGATCAAACGGCTCGAGATGGCCCTCCCGAAAACCCGTCTCTTCGTCCGCGCCCGCGAGGACGAACATGCTGACCCTGCCCCTGCCCCTGCGCCAGACGGGAAACGGCAGCACCCCCGGAACCCGAGGAAGACACCGCGGCGCTCAGTCCTGGCGCAGCAGGCCGAGGAGATGGTCGATCTCATGCGCAGGGCATGTTTCTGGGGCCGGGAAAAGGGTTACGGGGAGAGCAGAGTCACGCTGTCGCAGGTGGCGTCCGCATCCGCAAAATGGCCTGTCTCTGGCGAGGAGGACGCGGGGAGATGGCTGGGTGAGACTTTGTTTTCGGGAGATTCCGATGCTGGATAGTTGAGCCATTGGCAACCATGCTTGTTGTCTATCTAATGGAAGATTATGACACTGTATCTTGGTATATATGCTAGTCCTAGAAAGAGTGATGAGTATTCTGAGGGTGTGATCTTGGTAGATTGTGTAGATACCTCGAATGCTGAATCATCCAGCTCTAGCCCTTTGCTGGAGGTACTTGCTGAGAGTGACCAGGGACATTCAAACATTGAGGGTCTCCATCATATAGCATACAAACCTATTTTTCAGTTGGTAAAGCGAATGACTACATTTCATCCCAGCATCCTGACCGAGCAAAAGGAAACAGCAGCGATAGCTGGATAAAGAGTAAACCCTTGATTAAATACATTTATCTATAAATCTATGTTATATCTATAATGAGGAACCCCCGAACGTATTCCCACTGGGCGAGTCCCACCACGGTTCGATATCAGATAGACTGGGCAATACATTCTCCCCTTCGAAGTGATTGCCCGTCCCCATCTGCGCCAGTCTGCCGTCGCCCAAGTTCTCCGCGAGGAGTTGGAAATCCGAGTCCCGTATCCAGTCCAGGTCGCCGGGTTGGCAGGCGCCGAATCGCTGTGGCTGGTTCAAGGACTGTTGCGCGGGGCGTTGTGACTGGGATTGGGACTGGGAGAGGTTGTGGGTAAGGGGTATGCCCGATGCAGAAGCTGATGACGGTGCTGGCGGCGGGAAAGGATAGGAGGATTGGTCCCGCGGCGCCCCGGCTATTCGGGATTTTTTCCTCGATGGATCGGACTCGGTGGAGGGGCCGGCTGAATGCTGCGAGAGGAACTTGCTGACCTGTCGCTTTTTGGCGGACCCGGACCTGCGCAGGTGGGCCTGCCATCTCCGCTGCAGGCTCACGAGAAAGTCGCGGGTTCGTTTCGCGTTCTCGAAGGACTGCCCTAGTTCGTCCAACGCGCGGAAGCAGAGGTTCAGGTACGCGACCATCTCCGCATTGCTCTTGGTATTCTCACCGCTGTTCTTGCTAGATGAGAATGTGTTCGATATGGTCACGTAGAGAAGCATGAGAGCTGCGCTGAAGATGATCGCGACCACCTGGTTGTTCATCCGGCGGAAGGTATAATGTTTCTCGTAGATGTGAAGGATTCTCGCGATGGCTGTCGATGACTCGATGCACATTCGTCGCGCATGGTGGTAGCCAGGACCCTGGCGCGGACTGCGTGGTTGGATGTAGTTTTTCGAAACCCATGGTCTGTGAGTGAAGATGACTATCTGATGGTATTGCATGCTGTGAATGATTAGTTTCGATGACCTGGTTTTGTGCATAAGAAAAGACGTACTGCAACATTAAGAGATGGGGTAATCTCGGCGTAGTTTCATGGTCAAGGTCTATCTCCAAGTTGGAAGGCAGGTTTTCCTTCCAGGCGAAAAGATCCTCAGTAACATTATAGCACAGCCTCTGAAGATCATGCCGAGAGATATCGGAGCAACCGTATCTAGAGCGATGTCAGTCGTTGAAGGGAGCCATTGCTGGAAGAACTTACAAAATATGACCGATGGGTAGAATGATCTCCCATAGCACCGCAAATTGTCTGCTGATTAACTCATTTGGATTCCTCAACCCATGCTGTAGCACCACAGATTTCGTCTCTAGGCCATACGGATACCAAATGCTCTCCTTTTCTGCGCCCAAGTCCGACGCAGGCTTGGGGACAGTAATGTCTCCGGCATTGGTGCGGAAAGGCCGTCCTAGGTAAAACCCCCAGAAACTGGAATCAGGACCAGTCAGAGACGACGTTGGTCCAGCAAACCAGGCTTGCAACTTACTGATCCGCGGTATAGCTTCCCCAGAATGCTATGCGACGCACATCGGCTTCGAACGCGCTAATGTCACCTTTTTCGACGTACGGAGTCATGTCGAGATGTAATCCAAGGTCAAATGCAAGCCGCATTGACATTCCTGAGGATAATCAGCTCTGACTCCTCCTTTGCTTGGTTTTCAACATACCACTATAGAGCCAACCCCGTGCATCACGATTCGATGCCCCCTCATGACAGCTCAAAATGACCAGCGCCTGCACTGTGGCAACACAGGGAGAATCTAGTTCAATTTCCAAAAGAGCCTTGGCTCGATCCGCGAAAAACTCTGAAAGTGACTTGGGAAAGGTGATGAAAGTAGGGTGGTACCGTGCTTCGAACGCACCACCGACCGCACACCTGAAATCTTGTTAATGAGATGCACGGCAATGATGACAAGAACATACATGGCATTTGTCAGAACTTCCGAATAGAATGGCGTGTCGTCGAGGTCATTCCTCCACCTCGACCTGGCCGTCATAAACATCTCCTTGTCGACAACATAGGTACTAGGATTCTGCCAGGTAAAATAAAGCTCGACGAGATGATCCTCTAGAGCCTGGTCCACAGGCTGTCCGACTCGCAGATGGTTCAGAATGTCCTGTCCATCATGGCGAACAGTACGAGCATCAGGTCGCTGGCGTTGTTGGGTTGCCGAGACGTCAACCAGGTTGAGATTCGATGTGGCGCCGTAAAATCGCAGGTGGCCATCCCCCGCGATCTTCAACGTCCCAATCCGATGGGATAACTGTTCAATGACATCGTTTTCAGCTTCGTCCTCTTCACCACTCTCTGATTCATCCTCAGTGTCATTCTGGGCTTGGCCCAAGAGTACCCCCGGCTGTTGAGCAAAGTCTGGAGGTAAAGGCACGCTGTCCGGACTGCTGATGCTGCCCTCGTTCTGGTAATTGGACGCAGCATCCAAGTTGGCATAGATGGACCCTAGGCTCTCCGCTGTTGGAAGAGTAAAACCCCAGTGCGTGGAAGGATAGTGGGTCGACGGACCCGGATTGACGCCGAAGAAGTTGACTGGATCTGGGCTTCTCTCAGCCAAGGCAACCTGAGCGGCCGAGGGAATGAGCCTGTGAGCAGCCCCGGAGGCGCTCTCCTTTATGGGCTGCCCTTCTAGAGTTGGAACATCAGGCGAGTTTCGTTCGGGAGATTGCTGAGCAGCCGGTCCGGACTGCAGATTTGGCCCATCAATCTTCCCAGGACCACTTTTCTTCACAACTACACGAGGAATTTGAAGTGTGTCCAGAACCCGGTTCATACCCGACTCATCCTCGGGTTTCATTGGAGGTGGCTCTAGCCCATGGTCATAGATGAACTGACAAAGCTGGTCAATCCTGGCGGAAAAGAGCTCCGTAGCAGCACGAAGCGAAACTCTGGCGTCAAGACGGTCAGTCTCCGTTGGCCTTCATCAAACAAAGTCTGGAGTGAGCCTTTGCAGCCTCGGCCAAAATCGAGAAATTCGCTGGTCACTCGTCTCTCTATCTTGGGGTGCCCGTCACGAGAAGCACAAGGTGCATATCACAGAAAACCAGCCAGTAATGCTTGAAAAGATGGAGCGAGACGAGACCTACTTCCGTTTGTCATCGCCATGCTGGTACCTGCAATCCTTCCCTTTCCTCTCGCAATTGCGACAATGTGGAGTAGCACCGTCGCACTGAGTAATAGTCAGTATGACTATAGAGTCGAAACGGGAAAGTGACAAAACGGACCCTGATTTTACTTTCTCTACACGGGACGCAAGCCGTGGTGACATGCTTACGAGGAGCCTTCTTCGGCTTCTCGGGCTGAGACTGCATGGTCACCATTATGGTAACTCTGCGCGCCCAGTCTCAGCGGAAAGGCGGGGGGAGATGGGATCGACTCTCGTCGAAACACGAATAAGAGCAAGGAAAGGGATGAACTTTCAACTCCCGGTCATGGATTCGAACTCCACAGTAGCTTGGTGGACTAGCGACATGCTCAGATCAAGGATAATCAGGATGGAATGGATGCAGGACATGGCATCATGCTTTGGCTTTTTTTTTTAAGAGGGGGAACTCGATGTGGTTGGGCCAAGACGAAGAGAGAGTTCTGGGGAACGTCGAGAATCGCAACAATTTTTAGTGGAGCGGGGAGGGGATCCACCAGGCGTGAGGAGAGCCCAGCCTGTAAGACTCTTGGCCGCGATAGACGCAGCATAATACAGCTTCATGGGCTTTTTAGACTTGAGAGATACAACTGGCAGATTTGCTGGCGAAAGATGGGGCAAATGGCAAGGTAGAGGGCTACCTATACAGCATTTGTGGCTGTTTCTGCAACTAAACAGGGGATAGAGTCCCTTGACCTCGCAAGGAGAATGCACACAATGGAGACATTATTACACGAATGCTTGACTAATACTGGAATGACTATTTACACCCCCACAGACCTGACAGGCCTGACATCCAGATGATACAGGACTGTGCTACGGCCGACAGGCATTTACCAATTGCTGGTACGTTTCAGCGCCTCGTTCTGGATCACCTCGATCCAGTAGCCATCTGGGTCGAGAATGAAAGCCACATTCTTCATCCGCCCGTCCGTCAAACGCTTCTTCCAGTTCACATTGAGCGACTCGAACCGATCGCAGGCTGCGTTCAGATCGTCAACGGAGACACCTGCACGCACACCATTATCAGCGTAGTTCGGACTGTCGTGAAAGATGAGGTGACTTACAGATATGACCGAACCCTTGAGGCTCCGAATTGCCGTCGTGGTAAACCTTGCCTTCTTGCTTCTCCGTACCGTAGTTCCAGGTAAGCTCGAGCAGACCCTCCCATCCAGCCACAGGATTCTTAGTGCCCTCCTGCGCAGTGGGGTTGGATGCAGGGTATCCCAGGAAGTAAAGGTTGAAGGCAGCATCCTTGTTCTCGATAGTGCGGACAAGCGTCATACCCATAACCTCCTGGTAGAACTTGAGACTAGTCTCGGCGGACTTGACTCGAAGCATGGTGTGGTTCAGTCGGTAGGTGCCTGGATCTGTCGCAGTACCCACATCCTGCTCGTGGCGGCGGATGATCTCGACCCAGTATCCATCGGGATCCTTTGCAAACGCAATGTGCTTCATCCGACCTTCTGTGAGCTTCTTCTGGAATTGATACCCAGCGTCTTCGAGTCTCTTGCAGGCCGCTTCGATGTTGTCGACCGAGATGGCGATGTGTCCGAAACCACGATGGGGCTCCGTGTTCCCATTGGCAACAGTGTAATTGGGGTCATTCTCCGTGCCATAATTGTGCGTGAGTTCCAGCACTGCATTGCGGTCCGTCCAGTGACGTTCGCCCTGCAGCGACTGGGGGCCATTGTAGGCGAGGAAGTAGAGGGAGAACTTGTTCTCAGGAAAGTTGAGCTGCTGGATCTGATTGAGTCCAAGGAACTTGTAGAACTCCACTGGAAAAAAGACAAAAGAGGCGATCAGCGCCCAAGCCAATGACTGGGTAGTAATTCGGGCTACCCACCGGATCTCTTTGGGTCCTTGACCCGGATCATAGTGTCTGCAGGCTACGTTAGACTTGAACACTTATCTCGTCACTCTAGGTCCCTGACCCGGGAGAGGAGGCACTAACGATTAAGCTTATACTTGGAGGTTTCTGTCGCCATGGTTGCCAACAATCTAGTAGCGGTTCCTGCAGCGGCTCTTAGCAAACGATGGCTGTTAAGTGGGGTAGAAAACCGAATGAATGACAGAAGCATACCTGATAGGATGAAGTTTCTTGGAATGGGGACCCTGAGAGAAGTACAAGACGCAGGGAGAAAGCGACAAGCGAACATCGAGCAAAAGAAAGCAGGCGGAGGGGTAAATTGTTAGTGAGCGGCGTGAGGAGAAAAGGGCCAAATAAAGGTGGGGTCATCCTATGACGCTATGGTTATGGTGGGATACTCCAACATTGGAGTCTACTTCCAATTGGCTTCAGTTGGGGATGAATTCTTCAATGAATGGAATACATCTTCTTCTTGAGACTCGAGAAGTATGTGGGTGGCATTGAAGAAGCAGTGTATACTTCGTAGGTAGTGATGTTGAATCTTTCAAGGACCTTAAAGTCGATGGCCCTCCGATTCTGCCTGATAAACCAGGCCACCCAGGTCGGCTGATCTTGTCCGCGTCTTCTCCGCCTCCGCCGTCAATAATCATCGACCATCTATCTCATCTCATACTCTCTGCTTGCTAATCTGCTGTCCTGTAGCTTCACATCATAGTCAGATTCTGATCTGCTATTCATGGACTTGCCAACGCTGGTCGTTGCATAGATCTACCAAGGTTCGTGGAATTTCTCGTCCCGTTCTCTCCCACTCTCCTCAGGCTCAGGATCATCACCAGCTCAGCCAACCATCACAGACTTCCCCCTTGTATTTCCGCCTTTCTTTTCTTTTTCCTGTTGGTATTTTTCTTTCCCCCTTTCGGAGCCTCTTTTCTTTTTTGACGCCTTACTGCGGCTATTTAAAAAAAAATAAATATGGCATCTCACATTCTTGCCTACGTTTTACTTCCCCCACAGCCTTTAATCCCCACTTTCCTCGACGTCGTCGTGAGAGCTCGATCTCCGCGATGGCTTGGGATGAGTCCACCAGATCAGAACTTCCCTTTTCCTTTTTTCTCAAATGTTGCATAGAAAAGGGACCGTTCCCCGTCTTCCTTGCTTTGTATCACTTGTGCTACGAGAGATCGTCTCCTGATCTTCTTGGACAGGGAGCTTTGACTCGATACTCTGTTCGCTGACGCTCTGCCATATTGCTTGCTGCCTTGTGTGACTGCCACCACCGGTGTGATTCATTCGTTGTACTTTTCTGTTTTCCGGGCCTGATCATCCATACACTCTATCTTGTATTCATCCCTGTCAGAGGAAAGATGGCTGAATTTGAATATCCAGTTCGCTCTGGTCATTTGAACCGGAAATCAGCTGGAGCCTTCGAGATTCGGCCTCTGCCATATTGGGCACAAAGCCACGTTCAGTACGCGCAGAATCTCCTCGAGTGCTCAGACGAACCTATTGAGTACGATCACGACGACGAAGACTACTCGGACAACTGCTTCTTTTTCCCCGAGGACTGTTCCTGGTCTCCGCCTCCGAACTGGGTCATTGAAGACGACAGGTCAGAAGACGAGATTGCTGACGGAAGTGACTCTGAGCACGACTGCTACGACGACACAATGATCCCGGGACTTCCGGACATCCGAATGCTCGATGCAGAGGCCCTCGGCGATCTGCTAGAGGACAACCTCTCACCTCCGGAAATCACTACGATCCTGTATGCTGATGTCATTGTCAGACTACCGGTGTAACAATGCTGACATTTATTACTCGTAGGGTGTTTGCCACAAACGGCGCCATCTTCGCCCATGCCTCGTCGCTTTCATCTCGGCAGTTGCGCAACCTGAGCGCGACATACGGAGCTGCCTATACCTGCTACGCAAAGAACGCTTCGAGCGGGAATCTTACAGGCGTGAACCCAGCCAGTCACCCGTCATCATACGTCACAGCACAGTCAGTGTCGCTAGGCGACGTAGGCTCGATTGTCTTTGAGCTCGACGACTCGGTTGCCGTTGTGACCAGGATAGCGGACAAAGTCCTGCTGGCCGCTGTGGGGCCGTCGAAACCTGACATCGACGAGGCCGGTTCTGCCAACGGGACGCAAGTGCACCAAAACGGCTTTGCGATAACGGGGACAGAGGCGACGTCGGCAACAGAGTCGAATGCACACCGGCCAACCACCAACGGTACATACTCCAGCCAAGCGCCGACCAACACGATCTCTACCCCGACCAGCATCTCTCGCCATGAGAGCGAAGTCGACATGCAAGCAGACGCGGAGCTGGAGACGCAGTACGAAATTGACCGGAGCAGCAATCTCGCTCGTCTGGCGAGCTTGAATCTGTCTGCATCGCCCTCGACACTCTTGGCGCTCGAGTCCAAGGCTGCCGCGCTGGGAAGGTTTCTCAGTCACAAGTTGGAAGACCTTGAGAGTCCTGAAGATTTTTAATTTTCTTCTTATTCCTACCATGAGTCTGTACGAATCTCCATCTGTTTCATATTCATTTTCTGAGCGTTCCGGTCACTTGCGAGATATATCCATCTTGGTCGCATCTGGAGATCCCGATGCCCCTCTTAGTTACTGCAGCCGCAGCACTGTGTACACATGCAGCATCACTTTTTTTTTTTTTCCATATTGCGCTTGTCCTCTTGTGCAGACCTTGGAGTCGAAATATCCACAGCCAAGAAATACGTATGGGTCCGCCAGGGAGGCTAACCACAACTCCAGGGCCCAATACGAGCTGAAGACTCAGTTCTTGGATATCTGTATATCATGCTGTCTTTATCTGAGTCAATATCCACAGCCAAGCCGCGATGTAGTATCCTATCCCACATGTCAAGGGGCTCGATAGTATGACTCACGCCCCGATCATATATAGCCACATATATACCCCAAGATACACTTCCACCACAGCATCAATCACATACCTGATTTCCCCACCCAACATGCCCATCCTGATCAACCCCATCACAAACGAACCCTACATCCCCATCCCCGCCCCCCATTCATCCATCATCCTCAC
>NW_020798315.1:0-37674 GCF_002237265.1 Aspergillus thermomutatus
CCCTCCCCCTCATCCGGATCCGGAAACGCCTCCACAACCTTAACATACCACTTGTTGATCTCCTCCCCACACCGCCCATGCCTCTCCGCATGCTCCTCCGCAGTCGGCACCTGAGCAAGCAGCGACAGGATCTCGTCATCGAGCACCATGCACACGCGGTACTTGTTCCACCGATCGCGCTGCCCCTGGCCTTCTACCCAGGACTCGAAATGCGAACGCACATCCTCGATGGATGCGCCGTCGAGGGTTGCCGGGTCGTCCATGATGGTCAGGCGGTGGCACGCCCATAGCTCGTTGTTAGGCGTGGGATCTGGATTTTGGACGCCGGAGGAGCGCGGGTCTGCGTCTTGGTAGACTTCTGCCTTGATCCAGGAGTTGAGGACGTCGATTGCCCTGGAGAAGGCGGCGTCGGATTTGTAGGTCGTGCGGTAGACTACCCACCCCCATGTGTCTTGACGCCGTTCGCGGACGTAGGCAAGTAGTTTGCGGGAAAAGCGGTGCCTGTCTGCCTGGACCTGGTCTCGAGCAGGTTCGAGGTACATGATTTATATTAGTGTGAAAAGTATATGGTTGATGGGTGAGGAGGAGTGATAAGGTGGGTGAGTGAAGGAAAAATAAACTGGGGGACTACAGGATTATAACTGGCTAGACTCTCAGGTACATTAGGTAATTCAAGGCAATTCCAAGGCAACTAGTTTAGGTTAGTATTTAGTACGGAGTACTGGGAGTGTAAATTACCGCCTGAATTAGTGCTGTACCATAAAGGTAAGGTAGTATTGAGTCAGCTTAGGGGTATCAATGTATGTCCACTATTATATATAACTTATTAAGCTCAACACCTCGGCATTTGTACAATATTAACATTGACATAAAAATACTTATTCACAATTCATCCACTAATATTAAGCCTAATAAGTATGAATTATGCATATAAGGATGAACTAGTCTATTGGCTCCTGATGCAGGCCGCCCAATTCAATACTCAGATCCGATGCGCTGATGTATATGCTTGCTAGGGTCTGCAAGACTTGAGTGGCAGTATCTCCCGTTCGGGCACCCCAGTACCGGCGCATCGTTCTGGCCCATGTTTGAACCCACTGGCTGATCCGAGTTGTCCGAGTCTGCATGAAATCTCGCAGCCATTCGTCCCAGAAGTCCACAACAGGCTCGCGTCCGTTGCCCGCAGCAGCCCATTCTAGCTCTGCGCGTGCCCATTCCACTCGTGCGTCGTTGGCTGGGCCAATCCAGTTATCGTGGGCTATAGGGTGGTTCAGGTAATAGATAATCGAAAGCGCTGATCGAAGGGCTCTCAGCGCTGTTGAGGGGTCTGTGTCTTGAACCCACTTGTTCATATTGTCTTCAGCGTACGGGTCGTTGTCCACCCAAATCTAAAGGACATTAGAGGGTAAAATGAAAGGACGAAGAGTATCCACTGACCTGTACTTTGATCCGGTTCAGTCCGTTCAGGAGGAAGACAAGATGGCCGTTATTGCGCGTGCTCCCGAGAGCATTCATCACCCGGACAATTGGGATATAGGACTGGTCTCCACCAATCATCGGAGGAGGGTTAGTGAGGATTGGGTTGTTCATGGCTTGAACGAAGAAGGACACTGCGATGCGGCGGGTCCTAGCCACTGCGCCGGACGGGAGTACGCCCCTGGCCGCATCCCTCATGAATTGGCGAATCGTGTTCAGTTCCAGCTCGTGTTCAACTGTCCCTAGTTAGTCTTTCATACCAGATAGCAAGGAATTCGCGCACCTTGGAAGCGACTGCGTGTTGTTACAGTCAGGGACTCCGGTTCGATGTCTGGAAGCGTGCAGTCCGCTGGATCGGCAAATGTAAACCCTAGCTGCATTATGGGATGATTGGCGGGGACTTGGCCTCGACTCCAGTACTGCATTGATACCCGCGATTAGGAGACGTCCCATTGACGGAGATGGAGAGGAGATTGACTTACACCCAGCGATACCCAGTGCATAGTCTGCCCATCGTCGAATTCAAGGTTGAACGACCGAGAACCAGCCCGTTTCTGCAATATGCTTCGAGCTGCAAGGTCGCTACTCTCGTATCCTCCATCGCTGGAACATAACGTATCGCCGTCGCAGCAGTCGCTATCCTGACATTCGCACGAAATAGCGTTCTGTTCGCCAAAGGCAGCGTTGTAATACGCAAGGTTGCAGACGATCGACCCCACAAGGTATGAATAGCCTTCTGATACGGAAATCGTTTGCTCGTGCATCCAAGTTCGGATCTTATTTGCCGTCAAATTCGGGTAATCGGGGAGGACGTATTGCTTCCAGATGTCTTGCTTGACTGTACTAGCACCGTATTGCACCGCAATGGCATAGAGCAGGTTTTCCATCGCCTCCTGCGACTTCAGGCTGGACCTTTGCACCAACGACCGAGGCATAGGCATGGCCGACAGATTGCCATGCGCGACGTGGAAGTCAACCTCACGCTTGAGATACCAACTGTTGGACCCACAGGTTTGATCCTGCATGAACTCCTGGATGTTTGCGGCCAGTGTCGCCTCATCATCAGTGTAGGCACGCTTGCTGAGAGTGACAAAGTTGGCCGTGCAGCACTTGGATCTTCCGCCCTTCCCAACACATCCTCCGCCATACTTATCCATGGCGACCCGTACTCGGTCATCCGGACAGCCGCTTCGACAGTATCCCTCGACATCGCCGCGACCGGCCGGAGCAAGTCCAACATTCGTATACCACTGGCAATCATCCCACTGCTCATCAGCCTGGTTGTCACAGCAATACTTGCGCTCCTGAACCTCGATTTTGTCGGCGAAGATGTTTCCATAGCGCAGGTTGCAGTCAGCACCACCACTTCCTGTGGTCGAACTAGCAATCTCCGTATTGCTACACTTGCCATCGTCGCAGCGTGGCCAGTCTGCCCAGGAGCACTGCGCATACAGCTTTGTGCTATTGGTGCCGGTGGTGCAGCAAGCTGCCTGGTACTTGTTGTTGTTGCAGTACATGGAATTCGAGCCCACTTCGACCGTCCCTGCCGGGCAGGCCGGATCACACTTGCCATTATGATGCGTATACCATCCACATGTTGGCAGCTCAGCGTCAGGAGGGCAGCAGAGCTGGTGCACGCCGATACCATCGCAGCCGGACTGATCCACCATCATTTCGTCTTTACGGGCGCCATCGTCGCTCCGTGGAACACGCGACCAGCCATTGGGACAAGGGTAAGCACAATTAGTCCACTTGCACTGACTGTGCACGGTCCTCACTGTTGTGTTATCCACAGTGTCGGCCATAGCGAGCGCTACTGCCTTCCGTCCGGCAGCTTGGGACAGCGCAAGACTGAATTTGCCATCGGCTGTATCGTGTGAAACGGCCCAGACCATAACGCCGCCCAGACACTGGCTGCGCGCAAAGTCGGTCTTTAGCTTAAAGGTATCGCCATCGTCGTATGTGAGCCATTGGTTCGTGTCGTATGTCAGGATTTTGACTGCTGCGTCTTCGTCCAGCTTTGACTGCAGACCTCCGTCGTCCATAATCTCCATGATCTCCGAGTTGAGAAGAATGCCGACCTCGTGGCTGCACTTGCCTGCATTGGCCCCCGAGGCAAACAGGCATCCGGTTTCAAGGCAGCCTGGATCTGAAGCTGTGAAGGCACGCGCATAGAATGCTAGACCAAGAACAACTTTCTGGGAATCAATGTCGTTACGCCAGAGAAGGTCCAAAGCGTTCGTGATCTCAGTCAGATTAGTATGAGAGAGGAGGTACTCTCCCAGCCACTTATTGCCCTTGTCCCAGGTGCCATGCAAGTCGTATGTCATCATGTTAAACCAGTCAACATGCTTGACCAGTTCCACAATGTCAAAATGCTGAAGATACCAGTATGAAGCAGGCAATGTGATACTCAGACCGTCCCGGCCACCAGATGCCTTTAATGCCTTCTTGAGATTGGCAAGGAACTTGGGGAAATTTTTAAAATCCTCCGGTCGACCACTGCGGTCGTCAGCCACAGGATATTCCCAGTCCAGATCCACGCCGTCAAAGTTATATGTCGACATGAAGCTGATCAATGACTTGAAGAATGCCTGCTGGTTTTCTTCAGATGCAGCAAGATCTGAGAAGACGGTCGCAGTTGGACCGGGATCATTGAACGTCCAGCCGCCAATGGCAATAAACACTTTGAGATCGGGATCAATTTTCTTCAAGTCTGTCAACCGCTTCATGAGCTTGGTCTCATAGTCGCTGCCAGGAAGGACCTCAAATGTCACCGGGTCGACAGTGGCAAATGCATAGTTCAAATGAGTGTATACACCCATGGGGATCTGCTCGGGATAGAAGACATTGCATGGTCTTTTGACCGTCCAGCCCTCGTAGTAACCCACGACTCTGTTCAAGCTTCCAGACTTGCTGCACGATGGCCGTGTAACCTTTTTGTCGCCGCAGAACTCCTCGGTCATGCCGCAAAAGCCGAACTTCGAACAGCAAACATTGAGCGGGCACTTGGACACCTCTGCGAACTGCCCAAAACCACCGGGGTCACAGTACGATTTGCTGTCGCACCCGGCCACACACACTTCGGCATCGCAGTCTAAGGTTGAAGGGTCAGTGCCTGGGCGGGATTGGGGTGTCAGAACAGTGCCAGAACTCACAGTCAGGGCCAAGGCCGCAGTATCCATATTTGTTGCAGCACCCTGTCGCGCATGGGTTGGAGGCGTCGCAATCCGGTTTGTAGTCGCAGGAAGCAACACAATCAGCACCGCAGTAGTCGTCGCCAACACCGCAGTATCCAAACTTGTTGCAGCAGCCAGTCGCGCAGGGATTGGCGCTACTGCAGTCCTGGGCCTTTGTGAAGACAAACAACAAGGCCAACCACACAAGAAGGTGGAAAGGAACTCGATGAGCCCTAGAATAAAGGGTTCCCATGATGATGCTCAGAGACCTCGAGAGTGCAAGAATGCAGATTGTCTCCGGTCTACAGCGTTGAGAACACTCGACCAGACGAGACAGTCGTAGTGAATGCAGGTTCTCTCCGGTCTACAGCCTTGAGAAATACTCAGCCAGACGAGACAGACACTCCCTGCTCCGGTCAGATTCGTCTCAATAATGCCAGGGGCTTCTCATGGTCGGTCGGGTATCCGGCATGTGCGAGGAAAGCCATCCTCCAATAATTTTTGCCGTTTTCCAGCATATCGTACCTTCCATTCGACGAATGTGGATATTTGCTGATGCCTTCATTTCGCTAAAGAACATCCGTGAGCGGAATGCAACAGTACTAGACGCTTAGACACTATTTAGTGAGCTAAGGGTCCGTAGCCTGCCAGCCAAGACGATAACTCTCGGGGAGGAGTTCTTGGCTCCCCTTGCCCTATTCCTGGCCAGGTATAGACGATGGGGCCGGCTCTTGATGGAAGAATATCCAGCGAATGGGCGGCAATGCTGACAATGGCTGAAGTGAGACAGCAATCTCCACAAATATCAAGCCTCGGGGGCTATTCATATACGGCAAGTTAAGGAGAACGCTAAGGTAGTGTTGTAACGTAACTATGCTGGAATCGAGACTGTATCACACTCGTTCAAATATGAAGTCGGGAAACCCGGAAACGGGCTAGGGAAGGCAGCAGCCCACAAGTCTCATAATTGAGGGAAGGCCATCCTCTTCTCACAGAGCTCCCTCCCACATTCAGCAGTGCCGCTGGGTTGCGCATCCAATCCCGGGAGCACAACATGGTCTCTTTTCGTACAGTTCTGCTTCTCTGCCTTCAGGCTGTGGGAATTGTCGCCGATGGGCTGCATGGACACGGACACATGCAGCATCATAAGTACCATGGCCATCAACCAAGAGCAGTGAATGCGTCAACTACCAGCGATGCGGCAGACATGGTGCAGCGGGCGTTGGCGGTTCTGGCGCACGTCAACCGGGAACGTGTAGAATATCCCAACTTCAACAAGAATCAGTTTCAAACTGCATCATCGGCCACTGAAAACGTCTCCACTGCCCAACCGCTGGACTACAGCCCTGCGGCGGTCAGAAATGTGACTCTGAAGGCTCGGCAGTCTGCAGAACAAAATGGCAGTGCTCCTTACACCATCCCGCCGGAGCTGGCAGAAGCCGCTCGTATCATGGCTGAATCTCACCCTCAGCAGCCACAGGGAGATCACAGTGATGTTGCGACCCGGATGAGAAGGAAGTACCGGACCAAGGGAAATGATACGAACACCCCTCGTCAGGCCTTGATCCGCCCTAACGGCCTATTCGACTACTCCCCGTTTGGCGCAAGCGCAATCGAATATAATGCGAATAGCAGTACTGCGGGCACCATCGAGAAGCGAGACGCCCCAACCGAGTACTGGATGGCATCTATGGAGAAAAACGGTGCTAGCCCCTTCGCGCCGGAATCCTACAAGGTTTGGCGCAACGTTCGGGACTATGGTGCCGTAGGAGACGGAGTCACAGATGACACCGATGCCATCAACCGTGCTATCTCGGATGGAGGACGATGCGGTGCCAATTGCGGCTCTAGTACTATCTATCCGGCTGTGGTCTGGTTTCCTGCAGGAACCTACCTGGTTAGCTCGCCAATCATTCAGTACTATAATACGCAGTTTCTGGGCGATGTAAGCCGTTCTACCTTTGATACCAGGATTCGACATGCTGAGATTGAGCCTAGCCATTAAACGTTCCTACGATTCTCGCCGCATCCAGTTTTGTTGGCCTAGGCGTCATCACGTCTGACGTCTACGTTGGCGACACAGAGGAATGGTAAGTATCATTGCCGTTCCAACCTACAATGAATATACTAATGTTGATGAACGCAAGGTACATTAATCAGAATAACTTTCTGCGGAGTATCCGGAATTTCAAGATTGACATCCGGCTTACCGACCCGTCTGCTTATATCTGCGCCATTCACTGGCAAGTCGCCCAGGGCACATCCCTGGAGAATATCGAGTTTTATATGCTGTACAACACCGATGTCCCTGGAAACAAGCAGCAGGTTTGGCACGGAGCACACCTAAATTACAAAGAAAATGCATCTAATCCGTCTCTAGGGTATCTACATGGAGAACGGCTCCGGTGGTTTCCTCGCGGATTTGACGTTTGTCGGCGGAAATTTCGGGTAAGTAGCATTCTCTTGACTTCATATACAGGCGTACAATACTGACGGATGACAGAGCTTATTTTGGAAACCAGCAGTTCACCACGAGTCAGCTGGTCTTTGTTAATTGCAGCACGGCACTCCAAGTTCATTGGGACTGGGCATGGACCATGCAGGATTATGTGATTGAGAGCTGCCAGAATGGCTTGACCATCGTTGGAGGAGTAGGTCTTATATCTCTCGAACCACGAGTTAAGCGTAGTGCTGATCTTCGATGAAATAGGCTGGTGGTCCGATGAGTAACGGCCAGGGCGTAGGCTCTATCGTTCTCGCTGATGCAATTATTGCCAACACCCCCAACGGGATTATCACCTCACTGTATGCTGAGAACTCCACCTCATTCCTTATCCAGAATGTGGGCTTCTTCAACGTCCAGACAGCCATCCAAGATTCTGCTACAGGGCAGGTCCTTCTTGCTGGTGGCAACGAGGTCCTGAAGGATTCGTGGGGCTTTGGTATGACGGTCGACAACTCAACCGGCACTGGGACATTCGTCAACGGCCAGGATATTCCCGTGATGAATCGCACTGATGCACTTGTTGGCACTAACGCCTATGTCAAGGCCAATCTTTATACCCGCCGCAGACCCAAGTATGATGACCTCAGCGCAAGTCAGTTCGTGAATGTCAAGACACTAGGTGCCAAGGGTGATGGAAAGACCGATGACACAGTTGTGCTCAATAATATCCTCTCCCAGGCCGCCAATCTGTCATCTGTTGTCTATTTTCCGTTTGGTGTCTACATCATTAAAGATACGTTGCGCGTCCCAGTTGGCTCACGAATAATCGGCCAAGCATGGTCTCAGATTATGGCGACAGGCCCCAAGTTTGAAGACATGAAGAATCCACATGTGGCAGTGCAGGTTGGCCAGCCAGGGGACACTGGTATTGTTGAAATTCAGGATATGATGTTCACAGTGTCTGGGCCTACGGCTGGAGCTATCCTCGTGGAATGGAATATCCATGAATCATCGCAAGGATCAGCAGCAATGTGGGGTATGTTTGCAGAGTCCCAATTTCATGCAATAGCTGACAGAACCAGACTCCCATGTCCGTGTCGGCGGTGCCATTGGTTCAAACCTCCAGAAGGACCAATGTCCTAAGCAGTCCGGGGCCATCAACCTGAATTGCATCGCTGCCTCACTCTTATTACACCTGACACCAAAGTCTAGTGCATATCTAGAGAATATCTGGGTTTGGGTGGCAGACCATGACCTCGATGTAACCACACAGGATCAGATCGATGTGTATTCGGCCCGCGGTGTGTTGATTGAGAGTCAGCTGGCGTGGTTATACGGAACAGCGTCGGAGCACAGTGTGCTTTATCAATACCAGCTCTCCGGTGCTCAGAACATTCTCATGGCTATGATTCAGACCGAGTCCCCCTACTTCCAGCCTGTTCCCCCGGCTCCAGCACCATTCAGCACCGGGGTCTTCCCAAGTGACCCGCTTTTCGATAACTGCGAAGCGGACTCTCTCACCTGTGGCTTTGCCTGGGCTGTGCGAATCCTCGACTCCTCTTCTATCTATATACTTGGCACTGGCCTGTACAGCTGGTTTTCCAATTATTCGCAAGACTGCATGTCGACTGAAAGCTGCCAGGCCCGTGGATTTGAAATCGAGGAGAGCTACGACATCTGGATCTATAATCTCTGCACAAAGGCCATTGTAGAGATGATTTCGCCGGTCAAGTCTGTTCCAACTTACGCCAAGGACAACATGAACGGGTTCTTGGCCTCTATTCTGGCGTGGCTGAATGGCGCAAAGCAAACTGCGGGCCAAAGGGACTTTCCGGGCTTCATGCTGTATACCTCCGCCGCCTTGGAGGCGTATGACTTGCCAACGGCTTGCAAAACTTCTCTCATGGAGCGCATAAACTGCGACTCTTACATGCTCATGTTCATGGAACCGAGTTATCATGGTACGCTGTATAATGATACTCTTACGGATTCTATTTGCGATGCTGGCTGTGGCGATAGCCTTGGTCGGTGGTTCGACTCTGTGAGCCAGAACTGCGCAGGGTATAATATCACCGGGGCAGTGCCTCCCATGCTAGGCGGACGTCTCTGGGCAGCCTATAACGAAACCTGCATCAAAGATACGCAGACCGGGGATTACTGCAATGGTAAGTCCTGTCGAAGGCGGCTTATCCTTTATCTCTGTCTTCTCTGATGAGAGCTAACACTGTCCCAGACGTCATCGACAACTTCACCTTGGTGGATAGCATTGACGCCATGCCGGAATCGGAAATGTGCTCCTACTGTTACGTGGAGCGGTTACAGATGATGCAGCGGACCCCATATTCCGTTTACGACGAGTATTATCAATCAGTGCTCGAGACTGTCCAACAGCGCTGCGGCTTGACCGGGCCAACCGACATCCTACCGTCGCCCATTACCTTACCCGAGCAGGAAGAGCCGATCTGCCTCTCAGGAATAACGCACACGACAGTCGACGGCGACACCTGCGACTCCATCGCACAGGCAAACAGCCTCAGCTCCGCAGCACTCTACATGGGAAACCAAGACCAGATCTACAACTGCTCCACAATCCCGGCAAACCTGAATCTATGCCTGCCCCTCCCGTGCAGCCAAACCTACATACTCCAGCCAGACGATACCTGCACGACCATCGAGTCCGCGGCGTCTCTTCAGCTCGGCGATCTCAGAGCATTCAACCCGTGGATCTCCTTCGCCTGCGATAATCTGCAGATCGCCAGTGGCATTTACGGGAAAACACTCTGCCTCACGCCCCAAGGCGGCTTCCACAATAGCTCCGCGCCGAGTAACGGGTCAAGCACTGCTCCGAGCATGTCAGACGGATACGTCTACGCCGCGACGCCCCCGCCTACGAACGCCACGCTTGCGCCAAATTCGACAATAAACTGCGGCAGGTGGTACGAGGCTGCTGGGAACGACACGTGTGCTGAAATCTGCGTGAAGGAGGGTATCACGGGCCCGTTGTTCACGGCTGTCAACCCCTCGCTGGATGCAGGGAATTGTACGGCCAGCTTGCATACGGGGTTGACGTACTGTGTTGGCCCAACGTATAATTGGAATCTGACGTCCGCGGATGATGGTCCGATTCCGAGTCCGAGTAGCAGCGCCGCAGTGGCAGCCTCGTCGGCGGCGGTGTACGGTAGACATCTGTTCTTGTAGACACTGTCACACTGGATTTGGGTGAGCTTCGATTGGAATAGATTTGAATCGCTAGTGTGTTTTACTCAATCGTTGATGTTGCCTGGAGAAGATGATCAGGTGGATCTCGTTGTTCAACTTTCAAGTAGATTCAAGTAACGCCGCGTGTTGTATATCCGGGATGGATATACATGGAACAAATGTCACTCAAGGTCGAGTCTCTCTATCTTTCCATAATATGAGACTGGAGAAATATGTTAGGTTGGCGCGAGTAGTTCCTAGAGCACGTCGGGTTCGTACAGATCAAGAAATGATGTGCGAGCAGCATGTCCTGGGGCCTATATCCATGCTGGCACATCATGTGTAATGTTGGTCTTTGGCATTGTGGAAGGATCTAGAATCTGGCCGGTTTCTTACGTGCAGGCATCAGGCTTTTGCGTTACTTAGCTTAATGCCTGGCTGTATAGGACTGTGCCATGAAGAGTGGGACAGGCGTTGATCGGTTGCCTTGACAGCGTTCCTCCATTGACTGAAGTACATGTAGCTAGAGGTCTATTGCTGCATAATGTTCTCTGTTCCTCTGCAGTTTATTCATTCGTTCTGTGTATCAACTCTGTGTACATGGGTTTTGCTTGAGTATGACCGCTATGTACTGTCTCCCGGAGCCAAGGAATAGCCCTCTCGTCTGACCAGCCCCGAGGCCGAGGGTTTCCTCTTCGCAAGGTCGGTATCATAACCGCGGTACCGCCTCGTCTTCCTGAGCGGCCGCTCCCCGCCCAAGCATAGCTCCCCTATCTCGCCATCAGACACGTTCCCCACCCATCCAGGGGTCTCGTCGAGAACCTTGATGCGCTCGACATGCCGCGCAGCGAGCAGAGGAACCTTTTCTGCTATAGAGGCCCCGATCCGCAGCATCGCAAACGAGTCGAGCGTCTCGGTCCATCGAGGAATCCACGCGCTATAGAGGGACAATGCCAGAAGACATGCCAAGTCCAGCCCTAACAAGACCGAGACCAAGATGATTCCTGCACGGGAGATGTGCGGGACTTGTACATCAGCGCCCATATCGTATGAGATGCCGATACTCTGCTGGTGGTAGTTGTTCGTCATGAACATGTCGTTGGCGAGAAACGCCGCCGAGGCAAAGGCGTTCTGGACGCGTTCCGAAGTTGGCCCGTAAGTAGGGTCCCCGGAGAAAAGGAAGAAGTACCCCGCAACAATTGCGTGCATTGTGTCGTCGTTGTATTGACGATTACTGGCGCTGCCCGTTAGCCCGCTGCCCGTTAGACACGGGTTACCCGGGGACGCCTTGAAGGACGAGTTGGGGTCGTCAAGAAGTGGAATAAAGGGAATGATGCCGATACAACCATCGTAGATGGTGCCAGAGTTGGCATATGCTGCCAAGACTGTGTGTTGGACATCGGCGAAAGAGCCCTCGCCAAACAGGGCCATGGCGATGTAGAGAAGGGGACCTTTGTTGCCGGCATTGATCACATTCAAGGTCGCGTTCAGCGGCGTCCATGCTGTCTGGTTGTTTACATCCCGGGGGGTGAGATTTCGCGAGCTCTTGCCAAACGGACTCTCTTCGATCAACGGGCCAGGTACTTGGCCATTTGCGTAGTTGGGAAGCTCAAAGTAGCCGGTCGTGGTGTGGAGTGTCAGCTTCCTCGAGGATGTTCCTGGTCTGGGAAGGTAATTCATCATGCCCCCGTCTCCCGAAAAGTTCATCTTGAAATACAACTCTTCGCTGAAATCCTGTCAAGACAATTGGTTTTTCCACGGCGATTCTGACATGTTTCCCGGCATACATATCTCAACATCGTATTGAAATGGAGCGCCATTGTCCTGTCCGTATTCGTAGTGAAGATAGAAGGCATCAGACAACGAGTTGCAGTCTTCGGGAAGTATGGCGGCGGAATTGTTCTCCCATACGGCCGTGGAGTTGATGCGAGGAGCAAACTGTCGTAGTAAACCAGTGTTGGTACTAGTGGGGAGCTCAGCCCAGAATGGATCCGTTATAGTGGATATATTGGCGAGGGTGTTTTGCGATTTTGTCTCCAACGCCAAATAAGTCTGGTAAATCTTATCATCAAGGGTGACTGTGCCATTGGCTGAGGACCAGAGTCTCAGCTGAACCGCAGTATTGACTGTCAATGCCAGAGTGGCTCTGAGCTTGGTTGCATCCAGGCCAATATCAGGTCCGGGGTCCGGGAAAAGATCAGTGAAATCTGTGATTTGGGTGAGGCTGACGGGGTACCCAACGCGCTTGATCGTCTTGTACGAGAGAAAGAGCTGCTGTACCGGAGATATGGCGGCGCCTAAAGTCAGCACAAAAGGTTAGCAGTACCTCAGGTCAGCGAAATAGACAATGAACTCACCTAGGAGATGCAGAAACACAGCAAAGAGTAGTAGCGAGGACCTGTACTTATTCCAACCCCCGAAGATGAGATTTTTCAAAAGCACAAGGTCGGTCCATCCCTTGTCCGCCAGGGCCATGCTTTGCCTGAGGGTCGGGCGCTTGTCCCCTCGTTTCCACTGGATATACACCACGGCTGCCTGGGAGCACACGGCGGAAGTCAAGGGGATGGTGAGCACGGACACCAAGGACTGGACCGTTCTCGCCGCCCTGAGATACCTCTCGCTCTTGGCGAATAATGCGTCGAGGTACTCGGGCACGGTGGTGGTGCCAAGATGAGGGCCAGTGAGAATGCGATCAAGTTCGCTGGGTCCATAGCTATTTGCACCGATGGGGCGATAGGTGAGGATGCAGATGATGACCCAAGCGTACAGTGCTGCGGCTCCGTACAGCAGAGTCAAGAACACAATGTATACAGAACATTGCAGGGGGACAGATGGTTTCGGCGGTTTGGGCTTGTCGGAGCCATCGTCTACTGAATGATGCTGACCAGGCGTGGAGGTAGCCGAGTTTGTAGCCGGAGTCTCGACCAAGCTCTCCCTATGCTGGTCATCTCGATCATTGCGCATCTTTGTCGATTTTCAACATCAGTGATCAGACTGGTCATACACACTTCCATCGGAAAGGGGGGTAGCAGGAAGTAGCAGGAAGCTGCTCGCAAGACATGAAGTACAGCAGGAAAATCAATGTGACCTAACAACAGAGTGTAACGGGGAAGCCTGGGTAGTTAAACACTGCCTTGTGCCTGGTGTGGCGTAGCTACGATGATCAGAGTCAGCCTCACATTCTGTCTGTAAGGTCGGAGCGGGGAGGGATGGATATAAACACTATTATTGGCTAGCTGTCGGTAGATCACTACCCTGTTGGAGGTTGCCCTGTATTAGGGCATCGTCTCCACGCCCTATTCGGGTAAGAACTGCGGATTGGACCCTCCGGCATTTGAGAGAAGGGGTATAGCCGGGAGCCGGCGCATGCGCCCCCACGCCCCAGACGTGGTCTTGATCTTGGCTCCAGTGAGAACGGCCGGCTGGACTCGAGCTGATCAAAGTCATTCGTCCAAACCAGCACTGCCGCTTGACCTCCAAGGCTTGTCGAAGATCGTCGCGCTTGGCTGGCTGCCAACGGTCTGTGGATACGAGAGTATAAAGGGTCAGTGAGTTGATCAGCGGTTAGAAATAAGATATCTGCCCTTCTCGGGCGCAGAATGCGGCTGTCATTTCTCCTATATCGCACCACTCGGGGCAACACAACGCTAGCAGACAGTGTGCAAATATCGGAGGGTCCACGTCGATCGACCGTCGATGTCTCCGCAAGTGCTGAAAGCTGTTCGAAGCTCATCCTGCACTTATTTGAGGATTTTGGCTTAGCCTTTGTAATCAACACTCGGATACACAGCCTTCTACTCTGAGTTCGATCACGAGACCGTATGATCATCTGTTGGATGAGACAGCGCTGTTACTATGTACTTATTGGACTTGTTCAGGTGGAAGAACATGAGCAGCTGCAGAGAACTGGAGAGCCCATTACAACCTAATTTGTCTTTTATTTATGCCCTACTTGACATCCTCATTCAGCACGGAGAGGTATGTTTACCCCCGAAATTCCATCTCTGCAGATTCAGCCATGTAAGACAAGCATGAGCCGAGACGGCAAGACTGCACAGTCTAATCTATTTGAACCTTGCATAAGGGCTGAAAACCAGGCGATCTCTCCCGATTGGATATAACAGATTACCTTATTTAACCGGATTGATGCCCTGAAGGAACTGCATCAATCACGCTCGAGGGATTAAGGGATCGGACTGTGATTCCGTGTCAGGCTGCCACATGGCAGATTACAATGTTGGCTATCTCAACAACTGCCAGGCCATGATATTTGTGTCAGATGATCTTACGACCTTCCGGGACATTGGAATTTCGAGGTCTCATTATCGTTGACGGTAGGAGGGCAGGGAGCAGAAACATCCATGAATAGTCTACGGCACTCAGCTTGTCTTGCTGTGGTCTCTCAAGCAAATGCGAGGGACTATCATTCCCAAAAGCATTATACAATCCCTTCAAAGAACCGGCAGCGCACTAGTTATGTCAAGCCTACCCAAGGTGGCACAGTTAGCTCGATCAGTCATTAGTCTCAGGGTAGGACAGAAAGATAAAGGGCAGAATTGATAATTGTTTGAACGATTGCAAATTGTATATGCCCTTCGAACCAGATATATCGATCATGCAAGTCAGATAAGTAAGAAATACCAAAACAAGACAGGACCAATTGCACGACTCACCAGACCAAAGTCAACCAAGCAAGCTATTAAACAGTCAGTCAAATCAGCAGCGCAACAAAACAACCATACAAAGCAAAATGATTGAAATCTCCCAGTACCTCGTCGCGCCGTCCACTAAATGATCAGTCCAAGCCAGGTCAATCACGCATCCTCACCTCATAGCCTATCTGCATGAGATGGGACGTAATAGCCCGCATATCCTCAAGGATATGCAAAGCCCTCCTCTCGCCGAACCACGTCAACCCCTCAAACGACCCATCAGGCTTCAACTTATAAAACCTAACCTCGCGACCGAGCACGATCACCCCGTGGATCGTCATCCCGCGCTCGCGCGCGATCTCGCTGTAGGCCTGCTTCAGCATCTGCTCCCTGAGCTTAGCCCGCAGCTCGACGACAACGAACGGCTTCTCGAACTCAGGCTCGCCGAGACAGAAGACATGCATGAAGTATACCCGGTCGAAGGGCCCGTACCCGCGTGCGACAGAGAGGGCGATGTGCGAGTCCTGTGACTCCTGGTTCATGCATAGGGCGTACTCCACTTCGGTTCTGTCAGGAAGATCGGCAAGGTCGGGGGGGAAACCGTAGAGACGGAAGGGAAAATACCTCTGGAGGAGGTGCGTCCACAGGACGTACAACTCCTCGCGGCTTGGCTTTTCGGGGAGGAGTGCGAGTTCCTGGCGCACTTCTAGCGGGAGGTGCTGGATGTGAGTTAGCATTTCGGCTTGTTCAGGGGCAGGCTCTTGACGAACCATTGTGAATTTCGAGGTCATTGGGTAACAAGGAATTGGTGGTGAAAGGTTGCAAGGGAGTTGCAAAGAGAAGTTGTTGGAGGAGAAGAGCGATGGATGATGACGAGAAGATGGACTCATGGTGTCGTTGAGATATTTATATTCGAGTCTGTGGAGGTGTCTTGGATAAAGACAGGATGTTTGAAACACTACAGACAGTGGATGAAGCTGTCTTGAAATGTCTTCATTGCTAGACTCGATGCTTCGAAGTCATCATCGATAAGTGATTTGGCCAGAACAGATTTTCCACAGCCAGGGTCAGCTGATATCCACAGAAGATCATTGCAGCAACTATTCCACCAATGGAGATAATGTGGATTTTGCAAAGCCCATTGGCATGTCCCTGGTACACGACCTGGGTTAATGTCTTTATGCTGCTCATAGTTTGACGTCTTGAATACTTGGTGACACTTCTGTTGCTGTTCAGTCAGGGCTCTAGCTGTTCGTTCGCGAAAGTGCCGTTCTTGTTGATCGTATGCTATGTCCAGTCGGTGATTTGTGCCTTTGACTTCTTGAGTTAAGTTTTCTATGGAGCCTATACAGTGATAAGTAAATCACATGCTCTTCTAAATATTAGGCTAATCTGGACATTACTTACTGCATACATCTACTGCAAGATTCTCTTGCGAGACTTGACCCCGGGGCACATATTCCAGCAACTCCTTGGCATATGCTGCCGCGGCCAAGGCAGAGTAACCTTGCCACTGCTTGTTCTTGTGCGAATCAGAGTAATCGCAGATGCCACGGATAATAATGCAAGGGAAGTCTAACATCAAGCCTGCTGCCTCCATCTCAAAACACAGTGCCCAGATTCCAAACGGAGCTGTTCTCTTGTGCAACCGTGTTCGATAACGGAATTTCCCGAAGCAATAATACCATAGTGTGGCAGCGGATCCTGACCGTCCCGTTCACTTCTAGTCTCTTCCCATTCTCTCGGACATATATCACAGTTCTTCGCAGTAGCAGGATGTTCGTGCTTGGTTTTGAACAATCGATCGCTTTGTGGACTGGGTCGGCCAAAGTGTGCCTGGGTCCGTCGGGTCCTCTTGATCGCTCTTTGGAGATATTCCGGGTAGCGGGGATCATCAGTCAGCTCAGCAGCCCTCATATTGTTGACTGCTGTTAACAATGATCTGGGAGGACTGTTCAAAGAGCCAGTTCGGCAGAATACACCGTCCGCAGCGACCTTGCCCATATCATATTGAATCACGCCTCCACAACTGCCTGTCGGGCAGCTAATCACGATATCACCAAGCCGTATATCATGATCGGTGGATGGGATGCCTCCTCCAACACCAACCATCAGACCGATCCGTAACGATTTTGAGAACGTACGGACCATGTTGTTTGCGACTGTTGTAGCTGCACAGGCTCCATATTGTCCTCCGGGCAGGCAGGCAATCACAACATAGTGTTTTCCAATTCGACCCAATCTATATGAGTTTGTATCCGCAGCATCTTGTTCTTCAAGGATTCCAAAGTCCTCATCGAGCATTTCCTTGGCTGCGGCCGCCTCAATAGGTAGGGCACAGATCCAACCTATCTGAAATTCCTCTCGTGCAGGACAAGGCATGGTCGTTATATGGTACGACCAAGACGAATTTCTGCTCTAATCTGACGTTGGCGACAAAAGATGGATGATCACAAAAAATTGAAAGGCAGAAGCAGAGGGCTGACAAATCTGACATTGCTAAAAAGGAGCTGGAGAGCATAATATTAACCACTAAAGCTCAGCCTTGTGCTGCGCATGAGGCATGGGCTGGGCGGTAAGAGACGAAACACCATTGGCCGCACTGAAGATGCCTTGCTTCCTTGTCACCTGCTAAACAAGAGAAAATCCATTTTAGCATTTCATATTTGCCCAATGGGATCTGTATGTGTTCATTACCTCCTTTAACTTTGCAAAGAACCAGGATATGGTATACAGATCTTAGATAAAGTGGAAATTTCAGATGCATTAGACTAAGCTTGCAATCTGAGCTTTTATCTACGTGATGATCATGACACACGGAAGGTCTTAAAAGCTCAGTCATCGGACCTTGCGACGTGGCTTACTGTCGCAGAGCAGCTTCAGCCCAGTGCAAGTCTTATTCGGTGTTGAAAGCGGTTACCAGTCCAGCGAATAACTTTCAAAATCAAAGCACTAGCAGGGTTTGACGGGTCTCCAGATAGAATCATAGATTTCGATAGGGTAGACTGCGAGGTCTTTGTCGTGTGCTGCACTTTTTCGCATGATTGCTATCAACAGTCTAGTTTCACTTGAAGCAACGAATGTGACTTCTTTCTGCTGAATGTGGTGCAGGGCATGATGATGGAGATACCACTAGACTGAATAGGTACGTAGGAGATCAGAGAGTGTTTGGTTCAGCCCGGCAATTACAATGAACAGCACAGTTCCCAAGGTTTACGGAGGAATAATTAACCGTTACCGACGCTGGACTGCGCCCACGACAACCGACAATACGGAGTAGGGGGTTCAAGGATAGCTTGAGAGCATGGAGCCATTTATCATCGCGCCATACTGGACTCTGCCAGAGATAATCAATGAGGAAGCAGAAGTCGTAATTGAACAACATAAGACAATAATGGGTCATCACCACGTCCAAAAACGTAAATGAAGCGTTCTGGTAGACACAAGAGGTAAGGACTGAGCAGACAACTGCTTTATGTACTAGGAATCTCGTCTTGTTGCAAATGATGGTAAGGTCAGAGAGCTCCGTTTGTTCTTAAATTTTGGCGTTGGTCAGGGAAAGCTATTTGACTCTTGAAGTTGTATCTAGCTTACTCTGTAAGGACATCCAAGGCTCTTCGGCCGCAAGCTGAAGATGGCCTCGGCTCTACTGCATGCTGGGACATATTGAGGCCTCTTGGGATTGGTGCGATGCTCTATGGAAGCGAGTCTGGGTGAATTTAACTATACTGAAGAAGTGGGGGGTGGGGAGCGTCTCTAAGACTTGCGGAGACGGGACCAGAAACCCATCTAATGATGACTAAGCGAGTGAGCTAACGTAATCTCTGAAAACAGTCAACAATCTTGGTATTCTCTACTCTGATCAGGGCAAGCTGAAGAAGGCAGAGGAGATGTACCAGCGACATATGTTTCCGCAGAGATGCCTAATTGATAGCAGATAGCGTGATAGGGGCAAAGGGTGCGTATGCATTGATCCCAGAACTAACCGCTGAGTTGGCTATCCGTCGCAACTCAGCAGCGTAGAAACCCCTTTGTCAGGACCTAACCGGGTACCCGCCAAGGGCCCTTGGGTCCAACCGAGCTTAGTCATAGCTTGGTCAGTAGAGAGAGCACTTTGGGAGAGCCGTCCCAGGCCCCCTTAATGGAAGACATCCATCGCGTGTAGGTGGCATAGAAGCACAAACTTCGTGCACAATAGGGCCTGCATCTTCCACTTTAAAAGAAGAATCCCATGTCATGCCTTTTGCTGACGGAGGTTTTTTGTAGCGCAGAGTAGTTCTGCCATTGATATTGTTTCACTTGGGATATGCGTCATTGAAGACATTGTGGATACTGTCTGCAACTGACGGCCTGATAACACACACTGGAGGTATGTGGTCTCTGCTTTTGTTATAGTGCTAATTTCATATTGACTCGCCCCACATGTACAGAAGGTTTGGACTCTAGTAGGACTGATACCTGCATCTGGAGGTATAGTAATACTATAAAGTATTAGCAGCCTACTGAGCAAGTAAACATTTAGCCTCAGAAGTGATATGGCACTCCTGGATGGTGGATGGCTGGGTGACAGAAGGTGTCGCCGCTGAACATTTCATAGAGGTAGTCAGACTGGCTGAGAGAATGGGAATTCCTAGGCCCAAGAAGCTGTCGGAGGCAGCAGGCCGACTGCCTTCAGTCTGAACCAGTACTTGACTCCTCTTTGGTTACGCCTGGCCCTGTCGGAACGAAAATGTCAACTATGTTTTAGGAATCCGCAATGATTTAGATGATGCATTGTACCTTGCAAGCTTTCTCCTGATGCTCTATAGGACTTTTAGTCCATTGCACACTTGAACACGCCTAACTTCAGGCCTACTAGTGAAGTAGGAGAATGCAGGCCATCCGTACATACTCATTCTATGTTGCCGAGCGGGTAAGATTGGAGGATCGTCCCGAGGAAGCTATGTCGCAGGCCTTTGAAGGCTCAACTGATCGCATTAGCAGGGCTTCAGTCCTAATGATAACCATGTAATAACCCAGAATTAAGGCAGTTTGTCAACATTGACAGAGAAGTCTTTTGCATGATGGTGCCATGCTTTGGGTGCACTGAAAGGCTTTGATCCTATTGCTCAATCTTTCCCTTCTGTTTAGGCGCCTTGCTGAGGCCGCCAAGGAGGAAGATAAGATACGTCGGCAGCAGGAGAAAGAAGAGAAAATATGCTTGATTGAAGAACAAAAGAGAATAAGGGCTTATAATAAGAGTCTACGAATGCAGGAAGCGGAGGAAAAGAGACGCCAGAAAGAGGAGGAGAAAGCTGCGAAACAAGCTTCTCTACAGCTTCAAAATGATGTTAAACAGACTAATAAACGTAAGAAGAACTGTACTGTGTCTACTATAGAAAAGAAAAAGGATAATACCTATAGGAAAAGTGAGGAAGAAGTGGAAGAGGCACCTGTTACTGTAAATAGCGCACCCAGCGACACGGCTCAACCCCTGTCCTGCTGACGTGTCCTCTTCCAGCAGCACTCTCCAAATTTGTGACGTAAGCGGGTAGCTTAGTAACTGCGCCAGGCACGTGAGGTACTAGTGGTCGCGCTGATAGCGCTCGGCGACATGGGGACCTCGAAAACGATAGCAGTGATAATGAAGAAGCCAAAGAAAATGATTTCGCTGCTCTCAGGGTTCATCAATTTTTAAACATAATACCAGCGCCTATTATTTGTAAGTGTTCAGGATTGTGCAGCAGGCATCTTAAGTTCTTCCGCTCCGAGAAGTCTGTCATTAACGCTCCTCTAAGGAGCACAAGCGATACACTTCGTCTGTTCTTAATGCAAGAGTTCGAAAAAAGGCGTACCATAGAATGATAATAATGGCGGAAGAAGTTTCTTTTGATATTAATAATGTAAGTATATCACCTTTTATGTTTGCAATCCCACTATAACATATCATAGCCTTCCAAGCGGAACGTTCGACAATATGTCCACGATTTGTTATCTTCTCCTTCTCCTATCAACGTACGTTACGCGCCTTCAATAGAAGACCAAGCACCACCTATTGTGACACGTCAAGAGATCTGGAATGGACGAGACCTATGCCCTCACCGAGTCAGTGGCTGCAAAATACTGGAGATCGGTGAATCCAAGATCTTGAAAATGGGCCTTACAGTCACCATGGGAGAAGCTGAGGCTATGTGTCTCGTCCGGAATTCAACATCAGTTCCTGTTCCAGAGGTGCTCAATGCTTATATGATTGAAGATATTGGATTTATCTTAATGAGGAAGATACCGGGTATTCCTCTTGAGGCATGCTGGGAAAGTCTTTCTGAGGATTCCCAGCAATGCATCCTGGAGCAACTCCGAGTCTATGTACATGAGTGGCGCAGAGTTGAAGGTACTTTCTTCGGGTCTGTAGATCAAGGACCGTGTGAAGATATCATCTTCAAGCACCCATGGGGAGAGAAAAACCATCAATACGGGCCCTTTCAAACCCGAAAGGCATTCAACCAGGGTGCTGTTAATGCGCTTAAGAATTCGAGACCTGGTGGGCAACTGGTCGATGAGGATGACTACCGCCTAGCAGAAGAGATTCTCGCATCAGGGGAGAATGGACAAGACGAGAGAAAAATCTTAACTCATGGTGACCTACACCCCACTAATATTATCATCAACGACGGTAAGGTAGCTGGGATTATTGACTGGGGTGCAGCGGGGTACAGTATTGCTGCAAGGGAATACTTCGGCTTGGTTTGGGCGACACCGGATTCATCATGGAGAAGACTTGCATCTACCATTCTCCCCTCAGATGAGTATGATTTTTGGGCTAAGGTGAATTATTCCATGACTGACTACACGGGCATCTAAGTACGTACATAAGCCACTCCCTACCTTCTTCCTCTCAGCCAAGCTCATGGATGTTGTTTTCAGAAGCCAATCCAATCATTCCCACAATCTTTTGCAAGTTCCTTTGCTGTCATTCCAACTCTCTTACTCCATTTCTCGGCAGTTCCAGATTCAACAAGATCCTCTGCCTCAAGAGAAATTAATGCATCAACTGTCCAATCCTGGCATCTCCGTTTACCATCCCTGGGGGCTGGCTCTTTTTGAATGATCTTGATTGCCTCCAACCGCTTTTTTGCATCCAGAACAGCGATTTTGCACATCCCAACTGCTTGCTTGGTTTTGATTGTGGTTGCTTCACGACGGTCAGGTTGATACCACAGCTTCTTTAAGTCGATAACCTGGACGTGATAGAGGTCCCCGAAATCATCCTGGGGTTTATAAAAAAGGAAACCCCAGTGGCATCGGTGATTAGGGTCTTCACCAGTCCCAAAGACTTCGATGCAGAGATGGAACGCCATGTTTCTGGTAAAGTGCACTTTGCGTCATTCAGCTGGAGTTCGTTGGGCTGGGTAATGTTGAATGCTTACCCTTAGCTATATTTTATCGTGAATCTGAAGAGCGATGTGGAAACGAACACTATCAATTCTGGATAAGGTCGCTGCCCCCTTTTATGCTATTTTCCGGCTACGAGATTGAAATCAGCTTCTGTCATACTACCTGCCCATCGTAGTCCCGCGCGTATACTCGAGAGACTGGGCCAATAGATTTACTAGGCTCTCTTTTGGAGGGGGGAAGGGCATTCATCACGCATCCTGAGCCGCGAACACTTTTAGCCTTGCCCTCGCAGGCTACATAAGCGTTTATGGAGAGCACATGATTGGCTCACTCTTCCCGTTCACGATGACTCGTAGCGCCGCTTGAGTATTTTATGTAGACGCGGTGCGAACCATTTGCGGAAGTGCAAGTCTCCTCGCTAGTTAGTTACGGATTTCCAATTTATTGCCAAAGAGAATCTTCCTTGGTCGTCTGGGATTTGCCTGCTGCAGCTATTTGGAACGTCGTATGTGGGTGGGATGCAATGCGCCTCATTCTTGGTTTCTACTGCGACGCACATAGAAACGTCATACTTCCTGTCACGCTGGGAAGCAAGCGAGGAGGATGGGCTGAAGAGGATTCTCTTCCACCGCCGGCTGGTGGTCCCTTTTAGAAAAGTCCAGTCTTCCGGTTTCCAAACGCAGCGAATGGGCGGCGCATAGGGTGATAAGGTACTATGGCTCCCGTTCAACTATCGAAGTATACCTGTTCGGCTGTCAAAGGCGGCAACATTGCTCTTGGGCATGAGGATGGGTGGATCTTCATTATCGGTCTCTGTATCCCTATAGCGCAAATATTTTAATACATACTTTCTTCTCTTTATAGTATCTACTTGTGTCAATACGAAGCATCGGGAGAGCCTGGCTTCCGTCGATTGGTCTGAGGAAGCGCCTCGACGGATTGCGAAGGAAGGAAATAGCGAGACTACTACTTTTATAAGATCGATCATATCAGTTGATCTATATGGATGAGTCAGGTTGAAATGACAACGCTCCAGATTTCTAAATTTCACTATCTTTCAGGAAGGTATGGTCCACTCACCCCAGTCGCGCGACCAAATGGGACTATGCTTGCCTATACATTGCCGTTCATCAGAGATGTTGCTATCAACCGATGTGTTTAACATTGTTTGAGGAGCGCCTTCGCGATGGTTATCAGTCAACTGGAATTGGTACTGCTGTGGATAGGATTACAATAAAACTCACCACCTAAATTAGAACTGTGTTCGTGTTGCCCATGAATTGACTCACTGCTAAACAGATCGCTCTCTCGGCCTGAGTGCTGTGGTGCAGAATTCCGGGCCGTTTTCCTGCTGCTGAGGGAATGTCTGTTCCTAAGGCGCTTCTTGGTTGAAGTTGAGGGAATTTGCGATGCAGAACTAGTCCACTGCGAGATACATTTGCCGTGTTTTCTTCTGAACGCCTCCTGTAGGCGCTTTCGACATTCATCATTGTATAGTGTTTCTCCATATTCAATCAGTGCGTCAATTTCGATAGTTTGTATCTTGCTCTTTTCAAAACTAATGGCGAGTTAGTAGAAGGATGCATAGTAGCAACAAAGCACTAACTCTTCTATAGCATGCTCGAAAGGAGCCAATACCCACTCCCTTTGTGGTAGTGATGCCCACCGTTTTCCAAATCGTTTTAAACGAGTACACTTATCGCGCAGCTCCTTGCTGGGATTGCCGTGATAAGCCTGTTCCAAGATGCTCTGAACAGCGGTGGTAGTGCGCTTGGTGTTCAAGTGCTGCTTAAGGGTTTTCAATCGCATTGTTTCTTTGTCGATGATATCATGGAGGATAACAAGAAGAACCCTGCGGCACGCGGGGTGGGCTTTTCATCACTAGAGCTGTGCTCTAAACAGTACCGCACCATCTCAGCCCATGCGAAATGGCTCGAACCCCCAGAATTTGTTTGGGTCCTCAGTCCAATCCCTTGAATTCTGTGCACTGTTTTCTGTTTGGCAACTCCAGTTTTTGGTGAGTTTGACAAGCCTTTTTAGGTGTTCAGCTGATGACTTGCTGCCATCTGTCCATTCCCAGTTTTTAAACCATCTCGACGGGTCTGTGCGTGGATGCGCTTCTAGTAGTTTATTGCGACATGACTTGCGGAGCCTGCGATTCTTAGGTATTTCTAATATTATTCTCGCACACTCCTTCTTTTGTCAGAATTATATGCGTAGATGCTGGTAAGTATGGCCTTACCGGTTCGCCAGCCGCTTGGAGAGCGACTGCAAGCTCTTGAAGCTGAGCAAATAGGTGGGGTGCTACTCTGCTTTCCATGGTATATCGTAGCGGATTGAACGGTGGAGAAAGTCCAGCTTGGAAAGTTGGGCCAGAGCCGATCTTAAGTGATGTGCCTCCTAGCGCGCAGTCACAAAGTACCCAGATGCCAAGAATACGATTGATTTGTTTAGTTTGATTACATCAGCTGCCGTCCCCTCCTCTGATAAATGAAGAAATACGAATTTAAAAAGCCTATTCCTTCAGCGCCGTCTCCAGACCCAATAGGATATAGCAGCCAATGCCAACCCAGCTACGAATATGCCTTTGCTTGACACCACGCATGAACTCCCCTTGTTCTCATTTTCCAAAACGACAGCATCCAACGCTTCGACTAGACGAGTTGAGCTCTGATAGGCACCTTGAGTCCAGCATTTCTCAATTATTGACCCAATCCAGATGTCTTTTGTGCTAGGGAGGGTTTCCCTCCGCGGCCATGTGGCTCGGGAAGCATGATTTTCGTGGAGATCGAACTTGCAGGGTTTTCCGGTCACAACCTCATACATAACAGCGCCCAATTGTCCGATATCAGTTTGAATCGAATATCCATTGTCATCAGCTGTTTCCATATTGGTATGAAGAGGCATTATTGTCGATTCGGTAAAGTCGCAAAATTTGATGTTGAGATCGGAATCAAGGAGGATATTTCGGCAAGCAATATCTGCAACGATAACTGAACGGCGGTGTATATGAGATAGAGCTTGAGCCATCTGCCGGAACCATGAAAGCTGGCGAGATTTAGGTGGCCGATTCTGTGATAAATAGGAGCGGAGATCCCCATTTCTCATGAAGGCAAGTTGGATAGTTGTGGGAGAGAAGCTGACACACGGTAAAACACCTTCACATTGCTCGAGACGCTGATAAACCTCTTGCTCCCTCTGAATGACACTGGTGTTTAAGTCCACCTCGTCGTCCGAGCTTTGCAGGTATCTTAAAGGCATTTTTACGGCGACGCCATTTTGGAGAATGACTAATCCAGACCGACCGTACCCAAGGAGCTGGTCCTTGGATATCGGATTGCCTTCAGTGTCTAGGAATGGCGTAGACATTTTTTTAAGTAAGAGGAGAGGAGGAAAAATGTGCTTGATTTTTAATGATAGGCAAAGCACTAATAAGTGACTGGTTTCGTTGAACACAGCAGTAGAGTTAAATACAAGGAATGGTGGATTGCGAAGATGAAAACCAGGGGTACATGTTAAATCAATAGACCCGCGGGCGAGTCGAATGATTTGTGGGGCAGGCCGGATGTAGTCTAGTCAAGAACGCGGTTAGCCTTCTTCCACAGCTGACAGTCAAAAGGATTCTTACCTTAGGCTCCAACTTTTACGCTTGGCGCCCCAGAGGTCAGGGACCCACCACTACTACCACCGGTTCCTCCTTTATCGTCCTTCTTGTCAGATGGTCCCCGTGGTTTCCGATGCCTGGGGCAGTCCACTTTGCGCCTTGTGGAGCTGCCTTGCGAAGTTGGAGTTAGAGTTTGGCATTGCGTCCCACGTCTTTGAGCCTCAATACACCAATCAACCCTATCTTCTTCTGGATCGAACTCGATGCAGTTTCCAGTCTTGTTCCCGACACAATCGGGAAAGCTCGCTGGGGTCTTCCATCTCTGAAAACACATGTTCAGGTCTTTTGCAACTTGATGTTATAGAATTCAATGAATGAGACGATAAATCTTCACAGGTATGCTTGATTATGCACATGTAGACCTCTCTATATAAAGCTTTAGCGTAGGGCAACATATTAGATTAGTCAGCGCTTAGATAGGCCCAGCGGATAGTCCGCTTTGGATTCATGGCCCCTGAGTTGGAACAATCAACACAGCACGTAAGAAATCATCTAGCGAATCTCACAAGAGCCTTGATTCTCGACCCCACAACCAAATCACTAGTTCCTTGGAGTCCTTCCACCGTCACAGATGCCCGGGACGCAATAGTTACTATCCTCAAACATGGCCAGCAATTCTTCCTGCCACCAATCCTTACCATCTCTAATCCTTATCACCTCAAATCCGTACCACTTACCACCTCCAATCCTTACCACCTCCAATCCTTACCATCTTCAATCCTTACCATCTCCAATTCTTACCACATCCAATCCTTACCACCATAAATATTACGTCCACCCAAGTTGCTATCGATGCATCCAGATCTACTGCAACTAGGCTTAGCCTCCATGCGTACATTAGTGATGATTGACAAGCCAATAATTTTATACCGGGAATCGATCTTGCTTTTCTCTACTCTAAACTATACCCACAGCTTTAGTTCATGCATCACAACTTTTAGATACTCTAGATTTATGAAGGACAGGAACAATAGAGTTAGCTATCCAATCACCTTAAAAGTTCGTCTTATGGTTAGCGCAGGTTAAGGACCGTCCATTGCTTCAGATCTTGACAGTTACAGGGGTAGACAACAACGTTGTATTATCCTATGGGCGCAGCAAAATCGATATACGAGAAGAAGCATTACGCGCCTCTCATGTTGGTTGCATGCTTCTAAATCCGGAGAGAAATGTTAGGGTGTGTCTGCTCAAAGCAACTCTGGCTGGGATAAAGAAGAACTGGCAACAGCTACTTTCCCGCCTAGCAAGGACGGTTCGGCGGCGCCTCTGAAATCGTTGTCCCATGTCCCATGTATGTCAACTGTAATACAGTACTGTTGTCATAGGAAGCTAGCAAACCCATTGTTTCCAGGAAAATCCCTCATCACATCTCGTCTTTCCCAAAGTTAGGAGTATAATCTTACAATTTGATATTCACTACCGAATCAATAACTTGCATACAATGGCGATAACCGCCCATGCGTAGCGAAAAGATTTAAAAGTAACTGCTTTCCAGACTGCGGACATCGCATTGGTTTACCAGATTCTCCTGGCAGATTCCTTTCAATACATGTTCCATCAAGATCTGTACAACGCTTGGCAAGCTTTACCCGTCAAGTATGGCCTTTACCGAAGCCGTATCTGAAGCCGTATCTGTCTTACTCTGTTGCCTTTGGGCTGTGATCGGACGTCAAAGTCAGGATACCTCTGTCACATCTAAGCAAGCGCGGCCAACCTCCGCGACTCAATGCCCAGGACTAATACCTGCCATGGAAGTGCCAGTTAAAGGTATGTTATGCTCTGTCTCTACACTAACGACTGCGATGCATCATCCTGGCACACGTCACGTTCAGCCCAAGCTAATTCAACCGGCCTTGTTCAAGATTCCTCGAAAAACGGAGGACAGAATCTCACTAGTGATGAGCTCCACCATAAGCCTTCACTTTAAAGTATCCGAGAGCCAGTTCTTATTGCTCCACCTTCCATACCGGTACCAGACAAGGGGGTGTCATACTTCGCCACGGTCACTACAGAACATCATCCCAGCACATGTCTGGCAGAATATGACCGAGAGCAAACGAGCATTGTGCACGGAATGCAAGTAACTGACTCACGTCAGGGGGACCTTAGTGGAGACGCAGAGGCTAGACCTTTGACTGCATCGTCGATCCTAGACTTGGACGGGCTGATCGATGAGCGCCCATAGCCACCCAGGGACTCCTTCCAAACCTGGGTTTCGCGCTCCATCAAAATCAAGCAGCCCGTACACGGAGAGAAATTCTAGCAAGGAAAATTTAGCGATTGGGCAATCAGACTGGGATAAGCTGGAGAAGGAGTGGAAGATTGTCTGGCAAGTGTGGTATATTGCTTCAGCTGGCTACGAAGAGCTTGACTACCAAGTTTGACTTTCCCATATGTGTAATTAGTGCACCCAGGACACCACTTCAGGATGAGTTTATGTGCTGCATATAAACAAACATGAAAGGATTCTTATTCTTTGTGTCTAAGGGTGTTGTGTCTATAAGGATGAAGCCATATTGCCTAATAGAGTTCAGATTCCTAGGCCTAGACTCTCCGGGGGCAATGATATTCTCCACTATTTACTATTTCCTGTTGCAAAATTCTGAATGGTATTAGCTCGCCATAAGCCTGCCTAGAGATATGGATCAAGGTTGGACAGTGTGGAGTTGACCTTGACCTACTGCTGTGTTAGCAAAGAAAGTAAAGCCCCACGAACGATACAAACTATACTCCACTTTGGTGTTCTTCGCTTCTCCAAGCTCAGGATAAGAGCCTTTCATTTTAACGATTGCCTCCTCGACCACATTCTGTGCTGAGGACTGTCCCTACGAACAAACAGAGGGAAAATGCGAGAACGTTGTCTAAGGAATGAAAAAGAGTTCTTTATGAGAGCAGTTCTTAAGGCACCACAACAGGTTAAACAAAGATTTTTAAGAAGGCGAGAGCATTTGGAGTTTGCCACTAATGGTATATATAAAAATATTGAAACCAAAACGATGATAGACTACACTCATTACATACGCTAACCCGAGGAGCAAGTTTGAAATCAGGACGGTTTTCTACAGCCCGAGGAGCCCAAAACGCAGCTTCCAGTTCATCAGCCTCAAGAACATGGATTCTGTACTCTCTGTAGCCCTTAGTGTTTGTCCTGGAACCACAGACAAGGTGATTTTATCGCTTTCATATAATTTCGTCGTTGGGTCAGGGAGCAAGATGTTGCCCGAAGAGTTGCCTAAAGCACAAGAATTCATGAGAAAGCATCCACTTGCATCACTAGTGTAGGATCTTGCTCAAGTATGTCTCTACTGTTCAGATCCTTGCTAGAAACTGCATTCCCTGGGAGTCGAGGACATTGACTGTTGCGGGGTTCGATATCCCTAGTTCCCAGGTCCTCCAGCGGGACCAGCCTAGGACGCACTGACCACCTCGAATCCTTACCACCTCCAACCCTTACTAACTTGGACTTTTTACCACTGACTACCTCGAATCCTTACCACTCACTACCTTGAATCATTACCACCTTTACATCCACCCAGTTGCTATCAATGCATCCAGACCTGCTGCGAACTAGGCTTAGCCTCCATGCGCACATTAGTGAATTTATGAAGGACAGGAATAATAGAGTTAGCTATCCAATCACCTTCAAAGTATTTCTGCAGGTTAAGGGTCTCATCCTACTCTAAGAAATTTTTCTAGTCAACCCAGAATACTGATTCTGGAATCGAATCGTCCAGGCGCTGCGCGACTCTACTTGACGGTTTAGGAATTCAAAATGATTCGAGTGTGGGTCGTTCAAGGGCTTCTACCCTGGCTCTGCGCTTCACTTTTCACTACTAAAATGGGTAATTTGATCATATTATTAAGGCCTCAAGGATCACAGCTTTGTGTTCGGAAGAGAGACAGAAAGAAGTTTATATGGAAACGGCACAGCTAGGGAGCAGTCTAGGTAATATCCTCAGAACAGATGGCGCCCTAACCTAAATGACCATGACCAGGACGACCGACTGTGCTAGACGAAGGCGATGGTGCAGAAGACATTCATGAAAGCCAACACACGCCCACCATCGACGTGGCTGATTCTGCCCCTGTTTACCCAATCCTTGAATGCCCGCTATGTCCATTGGGGAATGCCCTCATACATTTAGATTACGGCCATGTTTTTTGCTACAGTTGCATTGCAGATGCTATCTGGAAAGGTAAAGGGGAAGCAGAATCATTAGAGTGCTGCTGCACGCATAAAACAAGCATAGAATCCCACGGCCATCCCGCCAACAGACCTCTTGTGTTGGTCCCTTACCCAAAAGATCCCACGCGACATTTGCATCTATGAAATGCACGATGGATTATTGAGCTTGATTACATGTGAAAGTCCCATCTGCAATGCATTCCCATGTTTAATTACTTAGCTGCAGACTGTACGCAATAATGCCTCCCTAAACCTATCAAGGGAGGCAAACTTTGGTTTTATCCTACTTCTGTTAAAATCGCTGAACTCCAATGAAATTTATGAAAGCTCATCTACCTACCTACTAGAAGGCTGGTGATTTTACAACATTTTCAGTAAATCTATGCCTCCAGGTCGAACCATGTAGTGTAGTATAGGGAACAACACTCCTCTAAGATCAGATCATCGTGCTCTGTTAAGAGACTGGTCAATCATTTATCTGCTAGCAAGCATCCTTTTTCCACGCTATTTGCCTGGGATGAGCCCACAACAACAGCTTTAAGGACCTTACTATTCCCAAGAAAGGCTATTACCTGATAAGGCACAACTAGCTTGCCTTTCAATATCCCAGGATACTGAAAAGCCGGAGGTTAAGACCTATATACCACCCATCCCCTTCTTTTTCTTCTCTGACCGCCCTCCCGCTTTCAGCACCCCTTCATCAAGCCTCTGTTTGTCCTCCCTACTGGTTCATCCTTGAAGTATTTTACTTGCGTCACCCCGCAAGGTAACATGTCTGATCAATCAGCAAGAACCCTAGACGAGCTGGTAACCGCGCTTCGAAGGTTTGTTGAGATGGTTTCTTCTCATCCAAAAATTGAACTTCAGGGGATCCCAGAGGTATGTGAGACCCCACCAGAGCAGAGAAAATTACTAATCAGGCATATTAGTTCAACACTTTAATTCATCGGCTGTGCGAGAAAGCCCCAATAGCCGCTCGAGCAATTGTGGTTGCAATACAGAACTTCAACCCTCAAGAGCAGACCATGCCGGGCAAGGGCACTCTAGCAGAACACAAGCGGAAGCTAAACAATGACCCCTTATACCGACCACCTAAGTCTGCCAAGCGCACAGCTCTGAGTAGCCATGTGTCTAATAACGAACCCAGCTCCGCTCAGATTGATCATCTCATCGCAGAGGCCGTTACAGAAGAAAGCACCAGACAGGATGATAGCGGTGACCATTCAGCGGAACCGCTATCGCCGCTAGATCAGGAGAACTCCGAGGATACTGGCTCCCCGGGAGAAGGGAATAGCTTGTCCATCGGAAGCACCCTGGACATAAGTGGGGATATGAAATGTAGCACTAAGATACTTGGTGTGGTATCAGCACCGAGCAAACTGGACACATCCCAGTCCCCGGTCTTAACCGACTCGAAGCAAGACGGGGAGTTGCCAAGATCACCTGAGATGGGTCTGACAACACTGGTAGATGATGGACATCCCCCATCCCAGACAGAAGAGATTTATGGAGGCAAAATACCACCATCGCCAGAGAGTATCATGCCACAACCTGCACCAACACCAGACCCGTCTTTAGCGGATGCGGCCCCCATCACGCCCCTTAAGGCAGCTGAGATAATCTATAAGTTCAGCAGATACCAGGATGGCCCTTCAAGGGAAGTCCATGCAAGGATACTTCAGTCCCTTAAAGGAGATAATCCGGAAGCAGCAGCAGCTCGTTGGGACCAATGGTCTGATGGCTCGATGTGGATTCATGTGCTTGAAACGGGGTCATCCAATACCAAAAGGGCTACTATCTTCAACATGTTGGAGTACATGGGAGCCAGTGAATGGTATGATGGTCAGATTGAGCTTGCAGAAGGAACAATCCTCACCACCAAGGGCCAGCCAGTAGGCCGTCGAGGCGCAGCCACTTATGTGCTAAATAGAATGCAGGGCCTGCGAATGGGTTCCGCGAGGCAAGGGAGGTGGATTAGTGGTATCGGAAGGGTGACATTAGAAGAAGACGGACCAGAAGTCCCACTAGAAGAGAGTGGTGATGTCAGCCTTACAGAGAAAGCAAGAAAGTCGGAAAGAAGTCGCTTCGGATTCCAAGTCAGCCGGGGCCGGATATTGAGTACGAAGCTTGTTAGAGAACTTGGACTTGGGGTTCTGTTCTGCCCTAAAATTTGGTAAGTCATATTATTTTCTAACGCTTCCTCCACTAATAATAAATTGTAGGAACTATACAAAAATGACTGCAAAGCAACTTGATATCCTAATTAGACGCATTAAAGCAGACTCTAGTCTGATGAAACTACTTCGCGTCCTGAGCCCACAATTGGAGCTGCTGGTTAAGCAGGGGTCTCCAGATCTTCGCAGTTTCTATGAGGATCTAAAAAGGGAGGAGCTTGTATCAGACAAGGAGCTTCGTGAGCTGAAAATACCATTTGCCCTGGAGAGCGTAAGTAATAAGTGCCCAATGATCAGACTACTCACTGACCCGATCACATCAGGACGCCTTACCAGACAGTGAACTGGATGCTGCGATTGATCGCCTGATTGAACGCGTGAGTACAAAGCTCTTTAGCAAGACTATGCTAGGCGATGATGATACAGTTACAGTGAACGGGAGCGTAGAGTTATCTTGTGATATCTTCCAGCGACTCCGCCGAGATGAATGGCTCGACACTTGGACTATCATTGCAGGCATGCAGATATCAGACAAACCAGCGTTTATCAGGCACATTGAAAGCGTTCCATTGGATGAGATGATTGGACGCAGTGGACGACCGAAGCAAATTAAACAGCCTCTGGCAGGCTTGGCAAAGAAGATCGAGAAGTACCGCAGTGAGGCCAAGGAAATCTTTGGGACTGGGACCTGTTTGGTATACTTCTGCCCAATAAACCACAGAAACAACCACTTTACGCTCCTTGAAATAAACGAACGCGAAAAAGTGATACGCCACTATGATTCCATGGCAGACCCAGCAGTTGTCAAAGGCGACAAGGGGACGCGCATATCGGATCTGGTTAAGGAAGAATTCGGTAGATTGAAATACTCGTACAGTGAAGCTGTAAGTATTTGATTACCCCAAACCCTCCTAGAAAAGTCTAACCAGCATAGCCAACTCCGCAGCAGAGAGATAACTGGAGTTGTGGTGTGCGGGTTATCTGGAATTTTAGAAGGCTATCTAACGGTTTCCCAATCAGAACATGGACCACGGAATTATGCCCTAACCGCATGAAACTGGAGATAGTAGAAGGCTTAGTTGCATGCGTTGAGAGCAATACCATGAGAAGGGGTAGATAACACGAATGACTGTCTAGGAAATGATTATTATTAGTGGTAAAAGAAGAGTATTCAAAACCTGTGAATGGGTAGGAGTATCTTCATAGTTAATTGCAGTACATCCAACAGCATTCAGTAAGCTGATCCAGTACCTTACAGCTGGTGGTGGTGGTGGTGGTGGATTCATACCCTGGCCCCTCGCCTTGGCGATATGCAGGACACAACTATCGCTATCTCTATATACATATCTAATTACATTGAACCATTACATCCCGACGAATTTAGAGCCTCGTCAAGGCCTGTGGCGGCCTATGTGCCTGGTATTCTGTTCTGCGGCCCTTGTGGCGCGCGGCTTCGAAACCTCTGAGATGCCTCTGCAAAGTCCAGTACGTACTGCACCCAAGATGCTACTGTCCTGCGTGGTGTCTTTCAACTTACCTTCCTTACCTTGCGGTCCTCCTCCCAGCATATCTGCAATGTTATTGAATGCATTTCCGACTTTCCTCCGTAACTCCTGTCGCAGTTCTTTCAGTTTTGGACAGTCCACAAGCACATGGACCACTGTTTCCTTAGCCCCGCATTCGCATTTGTCATCTTCCCGGAAGCGATGCCGCTTGCCATGCGTCGCTAGCCATGAGTGGCCGGTTCGGAGTTGTGTGAGCAGGTAGGCTCGATTGCGTGGGAGCGAGCCGTACATCCGCCGGGTGTGGATTGAGGGCAGAGCCGTGTCGATCCGGCGGAGGTGCCCTCCTTTCTTGGAGATCTTCCATTCTTGCTCCCATTCTTTCTGGATCTTGCGGTAAATAAACCCTTTCTCTCGCGAAAGGAGGTGTTGGAAGGGGTGCCCCTTGTCTGGGCCTACTGCTTCTTTGGCCAGGCGGTCTGCTGTATCATTCCCTGGGTCATCACAGTGTCCCGGGACCCACTGCAGGCGGAGGGGAATCCCACGCGCCTTCAACTCCCTGGCCGACTGGAAGATGGCCTGGATGATCCGCTGCCCAGACTTGTTCCATGAATTTGCTATCGCTTGTAGTGCGGACATGCTGTCACTAAGGATAGTTGCCGGCTCCTGGTTTGTGCTTGGGGCCTCTTGGTTCTTCTGCGTGATCTGGTAGACCAAACTAATAGCATAGTATATTGCCATGAGCTCTGCAGCATACACTGACCAGTACTCCATTGAACCAATACAGATCTGCCGGGATTGTATAATGCTTTGATTCTGGTCAAGGGCTACCGCTGCGGCCCCTAGATGGTTCTGCTGCCCGGATGCATCAGAGAACACTGCAATGCCTGCTGCTCTCTGTCTGGCTGAAGCTTCTTCCTTTGCTTTCTCCCTGTCCAGTTCAATATTGATTTCGGTAAAGGCCGGGGTTCGCCACGGTGCCAGCGGCGTTGGATCGATCTTTTCCAGAGCTTGCAGACGGTCAAGATCCATCGTCCGCATGGTTTCTGCTAGAGGGAACCGAGAACCCGTTCCTATATGGGTGCTGCGTATCCTCGCTCGAGCCACTACTCCCTGGGCTGGGTGGCTCTCCGGCAGTGTGCTGAGGCGGGCGATCGCTATCTGTGCGCGTTGTTTAAGTCGCAGGTGGGTAGGTAGAATATGAGATTCAACCTCTAGGGCTGCTGTCGATACTGTTCTGAATGCTGAGAGCACCCGGATGAGGGCGGTCCTTTGGACTGTCCCCAGTAGCCTCAGATGTGTTTTGTCCTTAAGCGGGTTGTGCCAGACTGTGGACGCATAGTCTATCACCGGTGTCACACACGCCTGGTAGAGCTGTCGCATCTCTCCGGTCGGAGGTGACGCAACCCCCCGAGGGCTATGTTAATCTTAGTCGCTCTTTTGACTGCTTGCTGTACATGATCTTTCCACCGCATCTCCTTATCAAAGATAACGCCCAAGAGTTTCGCTGTGTCAGATGGTTTGATGACCTTGCTATTCATGATAATTTGCCCTATGCCATGTTCTCTTTTCCTTCTCGTCAGATGGATCAGTTCGGTTTTCTCCGCGGCGAACGAGGAACCAGTTCGTCGAGCCCAGGCCTCGATCCGAGGGATATCCTCTTCCTGGATCTTTTTGAGATTCTCCTCTGCTGATGGGCCTGCTCGCCATCGGAAGTAGTCGTCAATAAATGCCGAAGCTCCTCCGTGGTAATCAACTGGCTGATCGACCAGGTCAGAGTTGAAGAATCCAAACAGGATTGGCGACAGTGGGGATCCTTGAGCGAGGCCTGCATTTTCTAGTAGGGAGACCTCTGTTTGAAAGTCGTCAAAGGTGATGTTGGCGTGCCGGTTCTCCATGAAGCTGCGGATCCACCGCCTTGCTTTAATGGGGATGCCCTTGGCCCGGAGGCGGGCATCAAGACTTGTCTTGTTGACACCGTTAAAAGCACCTTTAAGATCAAACGCGACGAGAGTGACTACTTTGGATCGCAGCCATGCTCGGTCAATCGCGTTTGCTAGCACCAGGAGTGCTTGTTCTGTGTTGCGGCCTGGCCTCCCCCCAAATTGAGTCTCCGGGAGAAGCCTATAGGCCTCAGCCCAGAATGACAGCCTCCGGGCCATGACAGCCTCTAGTATTTTCCCTAGAGTGTTCAACAGCGAGATGGGCCGGTATGCCCCGGGTACCGTATAATCCGGTTTGCCCGGCTTTCGCAGCACTATAATGCGTGCCCGCTTCCACTTGTTTGGGTAGTAGCCTAGATCTACTGATTTTCTAAAGATATAAGTGACCACTGTCCGAAGGTGTGCCCATAGATGCTTCCAGACTAGGGTTGGGATCCCATCTTCTCCGGGGGCAGTGGTTCCTTTGGCGGCCTTGAGTGATCGGTAGACCTCCAGTTCAGTAATTGGCTCCCACAGTAGCTCCTCTGAGGGCGGCAAGCCGTCCTCTTCTTCCGCGTCGGCCATCTTGGGAAAGAAAGTTTCTAGGAATGCTTTGGCTTTGTCCTCATTATTAGTAATCTCCTCTGAGCCCACCTTCAGTGCAGGGATGCTCGCGTATGCATCTCGCGGCTGCATATATGTCGCCGCTTTCCAGAGGTGGCCTTCCCTGGCTTTGTCTAGGAACTCTTTCCAGTGTGTGGTCTTTGCCTTTTCAATGGCCCTGGTCCATTCCCGGCGCGTCCGGCGCATGACTTGGAAGAGAGCTATGGTTATTGGGTGGCCAGCGCCCAGGGTGGCGCAACTCTCCTGCCATTGCCTGCGTGCCTGGTTTACTCTAACCTGCTGTGTTTTGAGCTCTGGGGTGAACCATCGTTTCGAATATGGTGATGGCTTCTGTGTTGGCACCTGTTGATCAAGGACTGTAATTGTCGATTTAACAAGTTTCTCAACTGCATAGTCTAGGTCTGTGTTTGAGTAGATCCTGGGTTGTGGGCCCATAAGTTCCACTATGCTCTGTCCAATCTTGACCCAATCGGCTCGATCGTATGCCCTCTTTGGCTTTGGGCCTATGTTGCGTTCTGGCTGCAAGTTCCATTCTGAGTATGTTCCGCGGTGGTCCGATCCATAATGGTCGTGGTAGAGTTGGCATTTGATGAGCCTCGTCGGGTCGTTAGTTAGCGTGAGGTCTAGGACAGATGTTTTCCCAGGGTCGCTCAGTGACCAAAAAGTGGGTGTGCCTCGGGGCAGGCACCATTGGAGCCCTTGTGCTTGGAAGAAGTTGATTATCTCTTCTGCGTGTTCTGCAAAGATATGGTGGACAGGGCGATGGCTCCATGCTGGGTGATGGCGGTTGAAGTCCCCAGCAATAATGAGTTTGGTCACCTTATCCATTCCTGCGGCTTGCTGCTGGATGCTGGCTTGAATTTCTTTTAGTACCAGTTGGGCAGTGGTTGCATCTGGCGGCTGATATATTGCCGCTGGTGGGATGTACACTGAGAAGAGGAGATATTGCATTTCAGTGGTCCATATCTTGACTGCAGTGATATCAGGGTGGTTGCAGTGTATCTGCTGATGTGATGAGGTTGAGATCCTCTGATTCACATAGAGGAGGCTGCGGCATCTGGCTGATTCGTCAGCATATGTGGGGCGGTACAGTCGCCATGCGCTGTGGTTCACATGTGTGTGATATGCAGTGATCGGTGGTTCCTGGATCAATAATACATCAAGGTTCTGGGTCTGGGGGTCGTTGATAAGGGCTTCCATTCCCGCCCTGGATTTCATGATGTTCAACTGTAGTAGACGAAGGTTTGAAGATGTCATTGGGAGGCCTTGGGGTTAAG
>NW_020798316.1:0-37591 GCF_002237265.1 Aspergillus thermomutatus
ACAACCGCCCTTGTCGTGGTGCTGGGGGGCATGGAGGAGTGTATAAAGAGCAGAAACAACAGGAGGGAGGGGAAAGGCTCTCAGAGAAAAGGAAAAAAGGAACCGTCAAGAGCGTTTTTGACATCCCGCCCCCCCACTGTCCACCAAAAAAAAAAAAAAGACAAAAAAAAAAAAAAAAATCGCAAAAAAAAAAAAAAAAAAAAAAAAAAAAAAAAAAAACAAAAAAAAAAAAAAAAAAAAAAAAAAAAAAAAAAAAAAAAAAAAAAAAAAAAAGGTAAAACCCAACTCACAGCTCCATTAAAAGCCCCCGGCAAAGCAGGATGAAGGTTAATAATCTTCAACTGCTTAGCCTCTAGTGGCTCCAGGAATTTCGGCGATAGCACATGCATGAACCCCAAACACGCGACCAGGTCCGGCGAGTCAGCGAGCACCAGCCGAGCCAGTTCGGCATCGTACTCCTCCCGAGCTGCCTGTATACCTTCCGGCGTCGCAGGATGCTGCTTCTTGTATTTCACAAGGTTGTGGTACTGAGTCGGAATGTCTGCTCGCTTTGCCCGTTCAAGCCCGTATGCGTCCTTGCGGTTGGAAATGACTCGCACGATCTTGGCAGGAAGTTGACCTTCGCTGACCTTATCGATTACCGCCTGTAAATTCGAGCCATTGCCGGAAATGAGGACAGTGAGGCGGATTGGTGCCTCCATCTCGTTTGAGTTCGAGGGGTGTTTATCTTGTTTTAAGGATGCAGTGTTCCAGAGCTGACGGAATGGTTTATTCTTCCACAGCACTAATGAAAAAACTGCTGCACGTAGATTCAACGGATGGGAAGACGAATTGACAAATCAGCAGGCGCAAAATGTCCTCGATTGATCTTGAGGCCAAAGATTCCTACTCCGACCTTTTTCTTTTGCTGATAAGGAGAGCGGGGTTGAAAATGATCGTGGGCTGACTCAGCGGGTATGCGGGGCAGTATCAACGCGCCTTTGTGCCTGAGGCCATATCCTTCTACAGTTGAACTACAAGCCTAAATGCATCTAGAATAAGATGTATACTTGGTATCCGGACTTCTGCAGCGAGGCATCACCACGACCATTGCATCAATACTTGAGAGAAGAGCCCAAAGTGGGAATAATGCAACAATGCTCTGACTGGATGAAATACGAGACAACAAAAGAAATATGTAGTGAGGAGGAATCAAGACTCCCATCATGCCAAGTGACAAAGTCCATTGCCAATCTAAATTCTAGGAAAACACAATAAGAAGTGATCAGAGCCTCGAGAGCCAATCGATAAACAGCGCGATGGGGGTAATCGTGAGAGATATCAAAAAGGGCTAAAAGGATAAATAAGATTTCAAGCAGCCGTCATACTATGAGTCACAAGCCTCATTCCAACTCTGGGATAATTCAGGTGTTCGAGAGAAGTCTAGAGACTTGATGTCCAACGAAGAAAGAAAAGAAAGACGGGTCATTGGCTTTAATTAGCGTACGTATAGATCCGAGTAAGGCAAGCGACACAGGTTTAAGCAGCCGCTGCATGCTGTGTGTCAGGCACCGGTGTGTTGTTCGACGTCTCGGTCACACCCTGACCTCTACAGAGAGGGCAAGAATTCCGACCCGTGGTCAACCACTATGAGACAAATAGTTAGTCTAAGCACTTCCGATAGACAGATGCACACGCAGATGGGCAACGAACCTGATCAATACAATCACGGTGAAAGACGTGCTTGCACTTTGTCAATTGCCTGAGCTCTTCCGCGGCTTCGTAATCACTGAGACAAATCAGGCAACGTTCGCCGTCGGGGATCTGGATCGCGCCAGCGCCATCCAAAGCCTCTGCGACGAGCGATCCAGCATGCTCCACAAGTCGATACAGCCCTCCAGCAAGATGAATGTCCTCCTGGGTGGCAACGGGTGGCTTCACAGGTCCAAGAAGCGACGAAAGTAGAATCATGTCTTCGTAGGTGGGGTTCTACAAGTTGTATTAGCTTTGAATCTTGAGAGATGCCGAGAAAAGAACTTACATCAGTAAAGAGACTGGGCGTTGCAAACGCAGGATGGTTCTCAGAAAGATTGGTTCCCACGACATAAATCAGCCAGCTTCTGCCCGCAGGAGGGGTGGGAGTGTCAGGTTCCACAACACCATTGCGTCGAACGGCGCCAGAGCCTAGCTCACGATGACGAGCATACTCAGAGTCACTGCGCCGCCGTTGATGTGAAGCCTGGAACGGGATCCTGTCTGCAGTGGACTCGGGCGCAGGCTCAACCGACGGCTGCATCAATGGATGCTCATCAACTTGAGGCAAGGGGTTTGAAGGCAATGCTGAGGCAGAGGACAGTCTCCGGTTCGGTGTTGATGCGCCTGAAGATACCGCAGATAAGCCTGGCTCAGCAGGTGTCGATGGAGGCGGATGGGGACCTGGAGGACTTTCCGAGAGAGTCGAAGGAAGTGAAGGGAACGGAACGCGAGTCCCAGCGTCAGAGAATCTTCGCGCGCTTCGAAGGCCCTGGGGCGAGGTTTCATTGTTCGCCGATAAATTGCTAGGGGCAACGAGTTGTTGACGATTAGGTACGAATCGTGACCGATTATCAGCAGGAGGAACTCTGGCACCGTTGTCCTGACCTCGTGGTGGATTCCCCGGCGCCAGGAACGGAAGCCGCAACAATGCGTCCAAGCCCGGTCCGGCATTCGACTGTTGATCGCCAAACGGCCCATTACCTGTAGGAACAGATCGAACGCCTACAACTACCAAAGTGACGGTGCGGCCCTCGTTATCCCCGGCAGGATTGTCAACGTCCATGCCATCGCCATGACTACCAACAGCATCCGGTTCTGTAGTTGACTGGTTTGAAGAAGCCGCAGGACTCGGACTGTCTGAGTTGGCAAATCTGAAAACCCGTAGAAAGTTGACGGGCTGGGGAGGGCCGTTCTCCCCTGAAGCACTTGCTGTGTCACTCGAGGTTGTCTGTGCTGATGTGGCATGCTGTAAACTTTGGATGAAGTTTTCCAGCGATCCGTCTAGGCCGTCATTGCCCAAAGACTGGATGTTGGGCAGTACTGGGCCCGCCGCGCCGGAGAGCTGGGCAGCAATCGCAGCCGCAGCCAATTGCAGAATACGCGAAAGAGGGGTGTGCTCCTCACGCCGAAGAACTCTTGAGGGTCTTGCACGTAAGAGCCCCGGTAATTGACGTGAAGTTGAGGAATTTTGAGTGGATTGTGAAAAAAGTGGCGGCATTGGCAGACTGCCACCCACTGCAGGTTCCACAGAATCAAGTTCATGAGCGTGATTGAAATCCATGCTAGTGTCCATGGCACTCAAAGGTGGTAGACGAATGTCGGGATGGTCACCCAGGCCCTCCCGCACACGTGGGTGTTCTGTGATCTCAGAGTCTGCGCTGGTCGTCGGGTGGCCAAACATTTGCGTAATGGGCGCCGATAACGAATGGCGAACGCGGTTCAGTCGAGCACTGCGACGCCACGATCCTCTGACAGGTTGTGTGGCTTGTTCTGATGATGAGTCCAAGTATGCTGAACTGGTGGACGTATCAGGGATTAAGGATGGATCACTGCGTGGAATAAGATAGGGCACTCTGATCAATCGCCGCCTGGGGATGCCTCTCGAGCTGCTGAAAGGACTGAAGCGACTGCTGCTATGAGCCTCCGATCTTGGGACTGATCTTGCTACAATTCCATGCCTGTGAGCCTGTCCCTCTGCCGGAGTTTCCTCTTCACTATTAAGAAGGCCACGAATGACCGAGTTCGGCAGAATCCTGGAGCCTAATCTAGACATGGTAGACTGACGTCGAGCGGCCATACGTGCAAGTATCGCAGAGCGATACTCCTGCTGATCCGGTTCGTCCCGAGACCCATCTTCTTCGTGTATACTCTCCATCCTTGTCAACTGAGGCTGCTCGGCAGTTGAGGTACTTGTTGGCTGCCACGTCCCCACCTCCGGATTGTCTTGAGTTGAATGAGAAGTATGGAGGATGTCATCATTCGGTTCTGCAGCTGCTGGGAGCGCCGTATTTTCAGCCTGATCAGAGTTCGGCCTGTGATTCATGTCTTCATTGAGATTTAGTTGGTCACGGTCGGCGCGGAGGAAGGTGGGTTGATCTGAGGGAGTAGTGTGGCGTTGATTCCTTTGCGTAGAAGAGGTCTGTCCCATAGTCACGAAGATGTGAGAATGGGAAGTGGCGATGACTGTTTATATACTGTCGATAGCCATGGAAGGACGGATGACTAAAGAGAACCCAACATTAGTCAGATGGCCAACAGCAGCGATATGCAATCGAATGACAAACGCTCGAGCATACGAAAAGGACAAGCTCAAGAAATCACAGATAAAGGCCATGAAGGAAATATAGCGATCGAGAAATAGTCGCCAAAGTCGAGGAAATAGTTTGTGAGTACCTTTGGGAAGCTCTAAGAGAACTGACCTTTAAGCCATACCATACAGCATTTGCAAGCTGAGAAACACGGATCCTTGTAAGAAGGGATTTTGAATGTTTCAAAAAGCGTTGTTGTCACCGGCTAAAGGGGATGTGCCAGAGGAAGGTCTCTTCGACGTGTCAGGATATATCCAGTCCTAGGCTGCAGCCCGCCAGAGGTCGGACAACAAAGGGAGCAACGATCGGAGAGGACAAGGAGCGTATCTAGACAGTAGCAGAACTGAAGAGCGATTGTGGCGGGATTCGAAACTAGGAAGCTGAGCGACGACTCGTTGGTGGGACTTAACAGGGAGTTTCAGCGGGTGAATTGGCGAAGATGACGAACGATCCTCCTGAGTTAAACAAATGAGTGTGAAGGTTGAGAAGTGAATGAAATCAAGTGTAGTGGCAGACAGGCTGGAAAATTCAACCAGACATAGGAGCTGGAATACGTTGGCTAGCAATCAAAGACAGTACAGAGTACGGAGTATTGATGCTAGTACCGTTGAAGTCTGTTGGTGACGATGATGATGGCGGGACGCTGACCATATATAGGAATCAGAGGATGATGAGCAGGCGACCTCTTTAGTCTCGGGACTCTTTAAGCTATGAGCCAGACACTAACTACTCCCGTCCCAGTTTAGTTGGTTCTGACTGTTCAGTGTTTGTGGTTCGTTGTTGATCTCGTTGTCCGTCATCCAACGGTCCAAGTGTCCAACAGCCTGACAGCGCTTGGGCGGTTTCAGCGGGATTCACAATGTGGCGGATCGGTCAAGTCAGCTTGACGGCAGGTGATTCGCCTGTGTCCGATTTAGGCCTTGTGGGGCCTGAGGCTCACCTGTCGGTAGGTACGGATACCTACACCTACCTTAGTGAAGGATTCAAAATACCGCGTCATGAATTTCCAGAACAGGTACCGTACCCCGAATGATGCTGCCCATTTTTAGTGGGCGTTATTATTGCTGAAGGAAAGTATGATACAAACATAATGGTTCTTGGCTATTCTCAGGATCATCTTCGGTGGTTGGCCGCTGGCTACTAGTTTGGGGTTCAGCATTTATCATGGCGTCCGTTCCTTCGGCATCTGCATTCTCTTTGCCTCTTCCATCATGGCAGCAACCCGCCAGCGTGCGGGTAGCTCGCTATGAATCCAGAAAGCGCAAGAAACATTCTGATGACTGGGGCGACGACAACGGAGATGGTGAAGGGGAAACGACGGATGCTGCGTCGGAAATAGCCCCTACTGCTCCGTCGCTAACGCTTTCTCCTGAGGAAGCCCGTCAATATCGCATTGCTGGCCTTCCATTCGACCAAGAATTACCTGGAGGCCTCTTTCCTCATGCCCCTGCTAAGAGCGAGTCTACTAAGAGGGAGAACCATGGCGATATCTTGAGAAGTCTCTCCTCCTTGTCTCCCCCAATATATCCCCCACAATCCTCTGCCTATCAGGGAAACCTTCGACTGCAACATTTAGCCGTCATCACTTCCATTCTGCACCGCTGTCTTCTTCAAGGTGACTACATCCGTGCCGGAAGAGCCTGGGGATTGATTCTTCGCGAAGAATTTGCCGGTTCTCCCATCGATGTTCGCACTGACGGCAGATGGGGCATTGGCGCTGAAATCCTGCTTCGGCGTGGCCGCCAGGTAGCAGTAAATGCACCAGTGATTCCGTGGAACGGTGACGGACGCGAAAGCGGAGAGCATATTTCAAAGCCATACTTTACACGGAAGGGTTTTGAAGATGCTAAGCACTACTACGAGAGGCTTATCGTCCAACATCCGTACCGCAAATCCGCTCCCGACGCTATCAGTTCCTTGCATTTTTACCCGGCAATGTTTGGTCTGTGGGTGTATGTTACCCAAGAGGAGAGTAATTCTGCCCGAGAAGATATTCAGAGTCGGCATGAAGACTCTCCTGGAGAATTTTCGGAAGACGAAGAATTAGGGCAGGGGTTCGACGGTGAAGCCTCATCCAAGCATCGAAGGCATCATCTTATTACGAGCGTACGAGCGCGGGAACTCGAAGAAGCACAGCAGATTGCGGCTAGGATGGATGAGATTCTTGTCTCTCCTCCGTACTCGGATTCTCCTGAGTTGTTGGAGCTCAGGGGAATGGTATCACTTTGGATCGGAGATCTCTTTGTGTCATGTGTGCCACACCAAGAGAAGGATGAATATGACATTGACGATCACAGTTCTGTGAAAGAGGATGCCGATGATCTACATGACTCTATTCAAGCCCGACGTGAGCGACGGCTTGCAATGGAAAAAAGACAGTCGGAAATTTTCAAATCAAGAGAATTCTTTGAAAAGGCAAAGCAGCGTGGCAGAAGTGTGGCCTACACATTGGAACACTTTCACATTGATGACAATGCTTCCGTGGGATCATCTGGTATGGGGTTCTAGTACATCTCAACTTACTTTGCGCTTGGTTCATGAATAGGGATGTCTTTTATGTAAATAGCTTGGCGATCGTACATTACAGATGATTTTCATAACCACGACATACCATCAAGTCTCTCTACCTAGCAAGCAAACTTGAAATCGGAGAAGTCATCTTATTGCTTTCCCCGTCTTCCTCATTGCTGTTATCAAACTGCTTATCGCCACGTGACTTCGTGATTATCAGTCTGGCGCGCTGTGGAAATAACGCGATTGTAATCTGCTCTTGGGCAGCCAGAATTTGAACATTGACACTGAGCATGGACAATCTCACCGCTTTCTAGGCATATACCGGCATATTTCACATCAATCTACTGCGGTGGGTCGTCAGAGAGCTCAAGATTGTATGTCTAGCACCTGTCCTTCCGAAGCCTTCGATCCAAGTAACTATGGGGGTGGGAGACTATGTCCATTCCAAGGAGGCTGGTCCACCTCGTCAATCCAGAGCTGATGCTTCGAATCAGTCCCGGCAGCTCTTGGCGCAGCAGGCGAGAGTTGAAGTTCCCCAGACTCAACTTCTTGCTCCCGTACCGGTGGGGATGAATGGAAGAGCACAATTGGATGCATACGGGGGAGTGACATTTCCGGAGTCGTCGCAGGCAGCCCACGAGAGTGCCGTGCACAGGGACATGTTTGACACGGACGTTGAGGGGATTGATGACTCAACTGTTGCTGGAACAAGTGTGGTCGATGTTGAAGAGATTCCACAACCGCAACAGCAGCAACATCACTTGCCGCCAGTTCCGAGTGTGCAGTATCAGGAGCCGGAAGGGAAGTCTCTCCATCAATTCCGTCATGGACGTCGACCATATTCATCGAACTGGTATGAGAACCTGGGAGACAAAGCCATGAAGACTGCGGGCTTTGAATCAGATGATGGCGACGATGATGCCAGCCAGATGACGTCCGTGGCGGGCGACGACAAAGCTGAAGATAACAACGACTGGTACATTTCTCATGAACACCGTCATGCCGGTGAACCTCTAAGCAAACGTCTAGAAGGCTTCTGGAGTGCCAGTAAACGAACACATACTAAACCTGGCCACCAGGCTCAGGGGGAATCGGCGAAGGTCCCTACGTTTTCATCAGCAAACGCAGGCAGGAGAATTGTCCTCCCTCGCAGTATGACAGCCACTCCGAGGACGCGTTTCAGTCCACCAAAGCCGTCCCTCCTTGACAAGCTGGAAATCTCTCCAACTCGGCGCACCACTGGCCCAAGAGCACAACCTCAGAGAAAAGACAGCATTACCGGGTTTCACTCCCATGGACCAGAGGGAGACACAGAGCTATTCGCAAATGATCACGGAAGACGGGACAGCGAACCATCCATAACTGCGTTTGACATTACCCATCTCGACGATCTCGACGACGACGAGACGGTCCGCGATCCTTTCTCCAGACGTGCTTCGGTCAAGCGCATAACCTCGGATACGACCCAGGCGAAGAAGCGAACCCTAGAAGCAGACTATCCCCCTGAAATACTATCTAAGAAGACTTTTGAAGAACTCCAGGCTGAGCCGTTTGATTTCGATCCCGCCACTGCACGAGCCACTGCTACCTTGAATCCATCACAGGATCCATCTGGATCCACAGAAGAAGACAGAGTCTCCTTGCTCATGAAACTATCCAAAGAGGACCGCCAAACATATCTTTCAAATTTATCCATCGATGAATGGGAAGAGTGCGGCGATCAGTTGCTTGAGCAATTCTCCAAGCTACTTTCGGAAATGAAGGAACTACGCCGCGCTCGACGGAGGACGGCTGCTATGTTTGAAGCGGAAATAAGGAGAAGACATGATGCTGTTCAGGAGCAAAGCTCTGATTTAGACATGAAGTTGAACGAAATGAGGACGGGCGGTGCAGAGGTGCTGCGTGGCCGTACCCCTTGAAGCACAAATCATTACAAGTCAACGCAGCAATACTATCAACCCTGGTGGTTGAAGAGACCTTCGTAATGAGACCAGCTGCTGCTCTTATTTCTCTTTGTTTCACCTAGTTTGACACCTCTGAGACAGGTCATGTCATGATACTATATGCTGCTGCAAGCAGCCATGAGGATGTCATACTAAAAATCACCTTGTATTCCACCATCTTACGAAATCTGCTTGAGACGGGATTCTGGGATTCGGGTTTCACACTTAGAAGGCATATGTTAATAGCATCATTATACCCTGGTGTTATCGGATTATTGATTGATGAATACGTTTTCCTTTCCTATCAGCACTTCGAATTACGTCAAAATTGTACTCGCTAACTCCCGATAATGCTACCATCCTTGAAATGACGCTAGGGCTTATGTCTCCATAGCCTGAAAATGAACGCCATCTGCAATCTATCATATAGTTTCGTGAACGCCGTGAGATGAAAAACCCAGTGTGAGAAAGACATAGAAATACTGGAAAGTGGCAAAGAAACAAACATGGGTCAAGTCGAGTCCGAACCCTGCTTGAATAATGCTGCTGCAAGCCGTTTGTAGTCTTCGAGTAAAACAGATACATCGCCTATTGTCAGTTCGTTGGCATGTTGGGTTTGGAGAAATCTTTGAATAGGCGGATCGATCTTAGACGGGGCACCGCTGATATCTTTGGAGACTTCTCGAGAAGAAGGTGAAGCCTTGGTCTTTTCTGAAGGAGAAAGAGTGGTCAAATTCCCTGGCGAGTCAGACGTGCTGCGCCCGAAGTTCCGTATCATCCCTGGAATATGATTAAGCGGATTGAGGCTGTTTCCGAAGTTTCTCATTGACTCTAGAGGGGTAGTAGGCAATGATGATAGAGGCATAGAGTTTGGTTGAGAGGAAACCGACGAAGGCTCGTCCTTTAGCGAACCTGCGATGGCAGTGGCCGTTTTCGAGCTGGCCTGCGTCCTCACACTGTCCGTGCTACGATCACGGGGGGTCCTGTGTCCACTGACCAGACCCATGAAGGCATCTTCCGCCCTTGAGCCGATTCGCCGCAGTGGGGGTCGATCCGGAGTCGCCAAAGAATCTTTCACTGCATTATCCCGAGAGACACCCTTATCGACAGAAGGGGGAGCAGTGACCAGACGACGAGCTTCTGCTAAAGTCTTCGGCAAGATTGGATTGCCACCGTCCTTGGCGGATAGTTGGCTAGATTGCAGCTCCTTGAGACGGCCGAACAGGAAGTTGAAGCTGCTATCCAGCGATGCGCTAATATTCTTCAACCCTTGATCGGCAGTGTTGCGAACAGCATCGTTGGCAGCACCAAGCACTTTCGACGGAGGTTGGAACAAATTGTTCAGACGAGGTTGTTGAGGTGTCGCGGGTGGCTGTTGCTTAAGCAGTCTTTCGGCAGTAGCTTCCTTGCCATCCGATTTGGAGATCTCCGGAGAAGCGTTCGCTTCTGTAACAACAGACACGGGAGCCTTGTTCATCCGGCGAGAGGTGTCAAGACTGTCAGAAGTAAGTGTCGTCTCATTGTTCAATTGAACTTTTCCTTCTTGCGTTTCGTCCGTACGTAGCTCCGATAATTCTACATTTTCCAGGAAGCTGATTGCCGCTTCAAGGTTTGTTAAGCAGTAAGCCGTCTCACCATCGATTTTGCTCGACGACCGAAACCGCTGTATAAAGAGAAGATTACTGATGATGTTGATACCTTCCGGTGGGCATGTGACAAGTGTATAAATCAAGGTGGGTAGGATCTCATCAGCGGAGGAGGACGAAGGAAGAAGCTTTGTCAGTGCATCAACGATAGCCTTGTGTGCAGCAGCCAGATCCTGAAGCTTCCCTAAAGGATATTTCGCTTCGTTCATTCTTGCCAGACAATCACGGGCAACGGAGAGGTACCGATCCGCCTCTTTCTGATTCTCTTCATTGATAGTGGTCATGTCAATGTCAATCCCGAGATCCTTCAGATTTATGCCAACCAAGAGCAACGCTGCGGTTTTCGAACGCAATTTCTCATCCCGAATCTCATCCAATGTGCTCGTATGCCTCCAGATTTTGTCATATACACATTCACAAGCTCTTCGCTCGATGGCTTCTTCCAGAGCAGCTCCTTTAGAGGCGAGTGACTTTCGGGCCTTTCGCCGTTCAGTAACCTCTGAAGCCGTCAACATCTGCCGACTAGACGCAACATTGTCTGAATCTCTGTTTGCTGATTTAGACTGGCCAAACCCCCGAGAAGCCCGGGGTGGTGGAGGGTTGGGAGAAGGATCGCGGTTTATTCGAGATGCCAGGGCTGATATGTGAGTAGCGATGTGGGTTTCAGCCCGAACGTAGAAGTCTTGAAAGAGCTGAGATATCTTCTCGATGGTCGGCGGAGAGGAGTGTACCTTGGCGCCTAACGAGTTAACGAACCTAGCAAACAAAGATGTCAACGCTTGAGCAACTTATGAATAGAGTGGTCTGATCTACCGGTCTGTCAGGCTCATCAGTTCAACTGGTAGGTCCTCCCACTGATCCTGCAGGCCCCGAGACAAAACAGAGACCTCTTCGCCCTGTTGTCCATCATCTCCTGCTTCCGATTCTGGAGAACCTCTCTTTTCAAACAAGTCCGGACCATTATCTTGCTCATCATCCTCTGTTGACAATGGAAGAGGAAGTGCGTTAGACTCCACCGACTCTGGAATTGCTACAGATTGGACAGTCTTGGCCCTGGTGCGGGCGAAGGAGCTCAATTCCGGGTTGTCCATTCGCGGAAATGATCGAGCAGTATGGAGACGAGGCTTCCCGGCGTCATTGACCAAAGAATGCGACGACATGACTCTTCAGAGCTAGCACCCTGCGCTTTTAATTACTGAAAGCTATTATGTGGCTCGAAGTCCAGCTGATCGATTCACGCAGATCGCGTAATATCAGCGTCTCCGCGACAAATAGATCAGCGGGTAATCGGGACAGATTTTGAGATACAGCAAAAGAACAAACAAAGAACTGAGATAAGGAGAAATGCAGCAAACAATTGAAGGTATCAACTAGTACCAACAGACATATTAAAAGGGCAATAAAGCTCTCAATAGTGATCGATAGTGACAGAGATGTAGTAGAGTGTATCCGTATGGGGCCTGGAGATGCTGATGATTACCAGTTTTGGGAGTCCCCGCAAATGGTGTCACGCGTTTCCATTACATCACGTGCGCTATCATGTGTCTATCTCCGAACTGCGTCACCACCCGAGCGATAAGTCATCGCCGCTGATAGGCGTCTGTCTGTACGACGATTGCTCCCTCGAGTCATCCTCAAGCTTCCCTTGGATATCGATTTTCATCATGAAAAGTAGCCGGAGAAGGACTAAGCGACACGTTCTGCAAGATATGAGTATATCAGGACTCCTCTTATCTGTTGCCCTGCTTCCGAGCGTCGTCTCCGCTCACGATCGTGTATACTTCGACCCTCCATCGTCCGGTTCACCCTTCCTTGGCCCCCAGGTCCCTCTAACAGGTCCTCCAGCCCTTACGGGTACCCATGAGTTTGTAGGTTTTATGCCTGTGTATCTTTGTATGCGAACACTGATTAGTCTGATCCGATAGACGCTTCGCCACATTTATCACCGAGGTACTCATGACCAACCCGATCTTCACAGGAGGCTCGATATCAAACCACATACACGCCTTTGGGCTGTTTCGGACGACGGCCTTGAGAAGGATCTCGTCACATTCGATACTCCTCTCGTTGCTTCATCAAGCCCTCTTACCATCCAACGCCTCGCGGACCGCCGGCTTTCGGTCATTGAAGGATACCTGGCGGCTGCCAGGTCAAGCGGGGAGGCCGTCACTCTATCGCCGGCAGAGTGGGTGATGGATACATTGGCTGGTCCAAATGTCACAGATAAAGAAAGCGTTCTCACATTCGCAAAGATGACGGCGAACGACTATATTGAGGAACCTGGCACAGAGGACTGGCACTATATACACGGTCGTTTCAACTATTCGTCAAGCTTTGGTTGGCAATCGGATGGATTGAGAGGCCACATATATGCAGATAAAACGAACAGCACCATCGTTGTATCCTTGAAAGGAACTTCCCCGGCCCTGTTCGATGGTGCCGGCACAACCACAAATGACAAAATCAACGACAATCTGTTCTTCAGCTGTTGCTGTGGGCAGGGAGGCTCGTACCTCTGGCGACAAGTTTGTGACTGCCAACAATCAGCATTCACAGCCAACTTGACTTGTATCGTTGAGGCCATGAACGACGAAAACAAATATTACAGAGCCGCCATCGACCTTTACTCGAATGTGACAGACATGTATCCAGACGCGAATGTGTGGTTGACAGGCCATTCTCTGGGTGGCGCGATGTCCAGTCTCCTTGGCCTTACATTTGGACTACCTGTCGTAACATTTGAGGCTGTCCCTGAAGCCCTGCCTGCGGCTCGCTTGGGTCTACCAAGTCCGCCCGGTCACGATCCTAGGCTTCCTCAATCGCGACAATACACTGGAGCTTATCATTTTGGACACACGGCCGACCCAGTATATATGGGAACGTGCAACGGCGTTGGTTCTATTTGCACATGGGGTGGGTATGCGATGGAGTCCGCATGCCATACGGGCCAAATGTGCGTTTACGATACCGTTGAAGATAAGGGGTGGCGTGTTGCACTTTCAACCCACCGTATCAGAGCCGTGATCTCCGACGTCCTCGAGGTATATGAGGATCTCCCTCCTTGCGCAGCTGAGGAGGAGTGTTATGATTGCGAGCTGTGGAAGTTCTTCAAAAGCAATGGGTCTGAAAGCACAACAACTTCGACTACCACCACCACCACCGCTCCTACCACAACCCGGACGTCGACATGCAAGACACCCGGCTGGTGGGGCTGCTTGGACGAAAGCACAACCACCACGACCACCACTACTACGTCCACGACCACCTCGACGTCAACATGTAAAACTCCAGGGTGGTTCGGCTGCAATGATCCGACCACAACGACAGATGCAACTCCCGCCCCATCTGTCACAACCACCATAGCCACCTCAACTACACACCCAACTTCATCTACATCCACATGCAAGAACCCTGGATGGTTCGGTTGTCGCGATCCCACCAGCACGACTGCCTCCACGACATCGTCAACCCCCACAACATCCACATGCGATGATCCGGGTTTCTTCTGGGGTTGCTATGACCAGTCCACCACGGCAAGTCATCCCATCACGTCAGGGCCGACCGCACCATACTCGACCACTTCCCCTACGAACACACACACGTGTACCTCCAGTATCTTCTTCGGTTTGATTTGTGTTGGGTCCACCGGCACCGAACTACGCTAGACTTCACCGACCATCAACGTTCGATAAGGGTGTAGTTGTAGATCATCTCATCCTACCCACCATTTGCATAAACATCATGATGACCGTATACGAGCGACTGCTATTGGCTTGATTCTTTTGGTTTTCTTTTGGCGCGGTGTCTTGAAGGCGTTCTGCGTGAGTGATTCACCTAGTCGTTTGTCTTTGGGGACTGGTCAAGCTTGCTGGTTACATCTTGATCTTCTTGCCGCCAGTGTAAGCTGTTTATTTGAAACTATCATATAATGTAGAGAAACTGGAATTTAGATACCGACTTGTTATTGGAATACACTCGGGATGGTTTATCAGTAGATGTGGTTTCGGCTGTCTTCAATAATTTCACATGCAATCTAGTTGAAATGACAAGTCTTGCATTTGCTTACTACAGGTCGACTTGGAATAAACCCAATGATCTTAATTAGTATCTGGCCATCACGACATCATGCTAAAGAAACAGATATAATCTCAAGCTCTGCGAAGGTAGCAGAGTGGTCCAACACTGGGCCCGTCGTCTTGCCCCATGATGAAGGATTAGAACTTGGATATTAAGTCGGATTGTCCGTAATGACTTTGCTAGGGCTTCATCAAGCTGAAAGACAAAGAGAAGTATCTCTTCCTATTTTCTCCAACCCTGATGGAGCATCCAGAGGACCCAGTGCAGAGTCGAATGCAAATTGTAAAATAGCTACCTTATCTACCAGCGGTCGTTGATAGTTGGTCCCGAAGATGGTGTCTGTGGTTCCTATCAGTAACCAGGTACCCAAGCTCTGTGATTGTACCGACCACAGTGGCTGCTACTGCTACCATGAAAGCTATACAGTGGACTTTGCTGCGGCAGTGCTGTCAGAATGAATCTGGAAATGTCTCCCAATACACAAACATTGATCCTACCACAGACGAAATATGGAACACGTTATGTTGCTCCGCAAAGATATATTTGTCACCGTGGAGACTATAAAGGTGCCCTCCTGGAATGGTTGTAGGCAATACAAGATTGTGTAAGAATGCCTGCCACAGGACATTGAAGTAAATTCAATGTTCAGGCTTGAAATCCTTCTAACTCTCATACTTTCTCATGTCTCATGAGTTTTCTGCTTTCTCTAGGGATGTAGCTAGTGCTCTATGCCGCCGTTCATGTCCGCTTCTAGGCACCTGTGGTGGTGGTGGTGGTAGTAGTAGTAGTAGTAGTAGTGGTAGTAGCAGTAGTAAAAAACGCGCTCCGGATTAGAACTCAATCAAGCCCACTGTGGTGGTTCAGCAAGAAATCTACCTTGGACGGGCCGATAAAGTCTAAGATCAGTAAATAGAGCCGATTCGAGTAGAGAGACCAGATACTGCTCAGACTACCCGAGGTATTACGCGATGAATGGAGACATTCACGAGGCGGCTATCCAGGGCTTCACGGGTATGCTTACATCTCGGTCGAGCGATTCCGTACTTGAAGCCCGGCTAGAGGCCTTGGGTTGAGGTTGATATCGGCCAAACACACCAGAAGGTCATTTCCAGCCTCTGGTGAGAGACCGATTGGTCGACGACATCTTTGAGACCCTTGAAATTGACTTTGCTTGCCATGTGGCGTCGCTATCAAACGCCGTGGGTGTTACAACAGCGATTGACTGCAGTGATCATTATTGGTACGGAGCAGAGGAGATAATGGCCTTCGGGAATGTATCTATCGGCTTGACGACGATTCGATCCAGTCCAATATTGGAGAGGCCGATCGAGTCGGCGAGGTTAAGTTCGACGTGAATTGGACAGACCTCGATATGCACTTTATGTAGATCAATCCGAGTGACAGTTTGTGGGGTACATTAGGATATCATATCCCTTACATGTGGTTTCTGCCAGACGATCAGCTATCTGCAAATGTTGAATGTGGTTGATATTCAGCGGCCATACAAAACTCACCACGGATTTCGGTTTCCGACGCTCAGAAACCGAGATGCCTCGTTTCCTCCTTTCTGGAGCCCGTTCCTTGGATTTTTTTGGTGCTGGCCATTCACATGACAGGCTGAAGAAAGCATATTTCCAACCTTGAAACTTGATTCGGTCGTTGATGCCTGGAAAGTCGCTCGTGGTGACTCTGAAGGCGCATTCCTCTGACCTCCGCAGATCGACTGTCAGAATGCGGGACATGTCGAGTGACTAAATCTTTTCCCCACGCTAGATTTGTGGAGTCTGGGGTTAGAAATGATCTAATTTATGCTTTTAGTTTCCAGCCAGAAGATGAGAAGATGAAAGACATCAGTTTGACTGTCCTGGGTGATTGATGCGAGTGTGCTGGTGAATGGGACTCGGTCGGGAGAAGGGGCCGGATAGCATCAACGACCACCGCAATTTCTACGCCTATAGAACAGAGGCATGGAAGAAACAAGCTTAAAGCCCTAAGCCGGTCTGGAAGCCAGAAGCCTCAAGCCAGACAGCCAGACAGCCATAGCTATCCCAATCCTATTCTCCTAGAAGCTTCGAGCGAATCCCATCACCACGCCCAGCTACACTAACCGGCTAGTAGCCGCTCCGGAAACAAAAATCAGAATCTTCTGTTCCCCGCAAAAAAAAAAGCCTCGTGTCTCGCCCTCCGTGTCCCGTCCAATATCCATTGATCTATTCTCTGGCCTAAAATTCTATTTGCTTCTAGTCCTAACTGAGAGAAAACAACAGAAGATCCCGGACTTTTTCTTTCTCTACTAATCACAAGATACACGATACAACCGTCCAGCCCGCCTCAAACCGGTTCCTCAGCTCGAGGTGGGGGTTCCTCCTCTCGTTCTCCTCCGAGCTCTTAAATTCAGCGAGCGTCCCTAGTCTTTCTCGCTTGTCTCTTCTCCATTTCTCCTGCATGTCACATTGACACGGAACATTCATTCTCTGGTCATTCTAGACCGTGTGGTTCCATTGTACATATCAATTCGCAACTACCTTCTACCCCCCTCGGTTCCGCTGTCAAGGTCAATTGCGCACACATGATGGCTTCCGACAAGGCGCAAGATGCCATTGGGCCAGCAGGGGCGTACGACCCTCGCCGTGATTCCACAGGATCTGCAGCCAAGATCATTCATAATGCCAGAGCGGCGACGGAGAAGGAGCATCGCATGTCGCTCTGGGAAGGTATCAAGACCTACCCCAAAGCCGTCGGGTGGAGCTTGCTCATCTCCACCTGTATTGCCATGGAGGGCTACGATATCAGCCTCGTCAACAATTTCTATGCTTTCCCGCAGTTCAATCGCAAGTACGGTGAGCTCACGGCAGACGGGACATACCAAGTGCCTGCTAGGGTAAGTTCTCCGCCAACCTCTCCTCCTCCTGCGATATTTGTGCTGAGATGTTTGTATAGTGGCAAGCAGGTCTTAGCAACGGCGCTGCGGTTGGAGAGATCATCGGTCTCTTCCTCAATGGCTGGGCTTCAGAACGTTTCGGATACCGCTATACTCTCATTACCTGCCTCATCTTGATCACCGCATTCACCGCCATCTTTTTCACGGCCCCGAACGTACAAGCTCTACTTGCGGCCGAGATCCTCGCTGGTGTTCCCTGGGGTGTTTTCCAGACTCTCACAATCACCTATGCCTCGGAGGTGTGCCCCGTGGCTTTGCGCGGCTACCTGACCACCTACGTCAACTTTTGCTGGGGGCTTGGACAATTGATTGGTATTGGAGTGATCAGATCGATGATCAATCGTGACGATGAGTGGTCGTACCGCATTCCCTACTCCCTGCAGTGGATGTGGCCTGCGCCATTGCTCCTTGGAATCCTCCTGGCCCCGGAATCGCCATGGTGGCTTGTGCGCAAGGGCAGGACCCAGGAGGCTAAGAAGTCATTGTTGCGCTTGACCAGTGTGCAGCAGGACTCGGACTTCAATGCTGATGAGACCATTGCCATGATGGTTCATACGACTGCACTGGAAGAGAAGATCACCAAGGGCGCCAGCTACCTCGACTGTTTCAAGGGCACTGACCTGCGCCGAACGGAGATTGTCTGCATGGTATGGGCTATGCAGAACTTGAGCGGCAACTCCTTCTCGAATTACTCTACCTACTTCCTCGAACAGGCAGGCTTGGACGCGTCCAAGGCCTACTCATTCGCCATGGGCCAGTACGGCATCAACATGGCGGGAGTCTTTGGCGCATGGTTCCTCATGACACTGGGCGTTGGGCGCAGAACGCTGTACCTGTGCGGTCTCTGCGGTCTCTGCGTCATGCTCCTCGTCATGGGCTTCCTCGGCCTGGTCCCAGAGGCGCATCGGGACCAAGCGTCTCTCGCCACGGGCTCTATGATGATTATCTGGGCCCTGGTCTACCAGCTGACCGTGGGGACGGTGGCCTACTCTCTCGTTGCCGAGCTCTCCACCCGCCGACTGCAGATCAAGACCGTTGTCCTCGGCCGCAACCTGTACAACGTCGTGGGTATCATCTGCGGTGTCTTCACGCCATACATGCTGAACCCCGGAGCTTGGGACTGGGGCAACTACACCGGCTTCTTCTGGGGTGGAATCTGCTTCCTCTGCATCATCTACACCTACTTCCGTGTTCCCGAGCCCAGAGGTCGATCGTTCGCCGAGCTTGACCTGCTGTTCGAGCGTAAGGTCAGCGCTAGGAAGTTCTCCAGCACGCAGGTTGATGTCTTCGACGAGACCGTCGAAAGCCAGGTGGTGGACGACTACCATGCCCAACGGATGGCCGGGCTCGGCGTGACGCCGTCGGAGAAGCAAGCGGCGGAGACGACGCTTGCTGCATGATTGATGACTTGAGTTGCCTTTGGGCCATGGTCGTGAAATGACACTGCCCAGATCCGGACATGATGTACTGTACATAACCTTATTTACGCAATATAATTGACGCTTCTAATGCCATTTGCTGGTTCATGTTATATCCCATGTCAACTTGATACGCTCTTCCTGCCTTGATAGTCACTCGACTTGGATATTATTGCAGATCTTACTTAATCAGCTTGCTGAATGTCTAGGCCACTTGCATTTGCAATTCTACTCATTAGACCACTCGGGCTTCTTCTTCTCGGCAAACGCAGTCATTCCTGTCCATCGTCAGTCAAACCACCTCGGTCAGCAATCCAATCGCAAAAAAAACTCACCAATCTTCTGATCCTTGCTTCCAAACAAGCCATGGAATAATCGCCTCTCATACTCCACCCCCTCCCTGAGCGAAAGCTCCTGGCTCTTATCCACCACCTCCTTGGCAGCCAACACAGCCACCCGACTATATCCCGCAATCGTCTCCGCGGTCCGAAGCGCCTCCGCCAGCAGCTCCTCATGCCCGCCCTCGACGGCCTTGGCCGCAACACCCCACTGCTCCGCTTCCTTGCCGCTGAAGTTCTTCCCCGTGAGGATCAGCTCCATCGCCTTGCTCTTGCCGACGGCGTGGGTGAGACGCTGGGAGCCGCCCGCGCCGGGGATCACGCCGAGCTTGATCTCGGGCTGGCCGAAGGTGGCGCTGGCGGTGCAGTAGATGATGTCGCACATGAGGGCCAGCTCGCAGCCGCCGCCGAGGGCGTAGCCGGAGACGGCGGCGATGACGGGCTTGCGGACGGAGTTGGCGAGGTGGGACCAGGGGGCAATGAAGTTGTTGGTGTAGGCGTGCGAGAAGGTCAGCGGGGCCATCTCCTTGATGTCGGCGCCGGCTGGACGGCGTCAGCATGGGTGTACGTGCTATCTATGGACGGGGGAGCAAGGACGCACCGGCAAAGGCCTTTTCGCTGCCTGTGATGACGACCGCTCCGATCTCTTTATCTTCCTCGTATTTGGAGAGGGCATCGTTGAGTTCCTTGAAGACGGGGCTGGACAGGGCGTTGAGGGCCTTGGGGCGGTTGAGGGTGACTGCGGAGTGTCAGACAGCCGTCAATTGACCCAACTAGCTTAGACACGATCGGTCATAAGGACATACTCAGCCCAACACCAGGCTTAGGAGTCGAAGTGAGGATGTATTCGTACATCGGAGCAGCGGATGAGTAGGGTCTGCCAACTCGGCTTAGGTAGGACGTAAGAGGGATAGCGGTCCTGGACGAAACCAGGCGGGAACATTGCCGAGAGAACATGGTGAAAGGGATTTGAAGAAGGTGAGATTAGGTAAGACTGCTAATAGGAGGTTGTTGGAGTAAGTTGTAGTTTAATTGATGCGCAATCTAACAGTACTTAAGTAGTAAGCAGCTAGGATAAAGTACCCGACTTATGATGCTTCCCCGCAATCGCCGAAGAGAACCGTTGCTCCGAGGCAATGCGAGGCACGTGAACTGGCTCTGATCACATAAGCTGGATCTAACTTTAGTGAGACTAGCGTGTGTCCTGTCATCTCCCCTGAGGCGCAGCGTCTGTCGATGTGGCTGGTGCTGCCGAAACGGGTTAGTCGCACGCCACGCCGCCCAAGCTGAGTAGTGGACACTTTTTCTCTGCGAGACGGACAGACTGCAAGACGGAGAGAGAGAGAGAGAGAGATAGCATCCGTGTTCCTCCCCTCCAGCTTCGTCGGTGTTGGTGCGAAATATTCTATTCTCTTGTTTCTTGTTCACAGGTCGTCTTTTAACCCGCAAGTATCCGTTCGCGTTGGTGGTAGTCCTCGACCTTTCTAATCCTTTCCTTTTCTACTTTCTCTCCCTCCTATCGCCATGGATGTCCCCGAGCCAGAACAGACGCCGTTCACGGCCGTGACAGCGCAGACCTCGAAACTTGCGCGGGTAAGTCAAGTCCATTCGCCATGGATCGGCCTGCAAAGATCAATTCATCTTGTTTTTTTTTTTCGAATAGCTTCCGGCTGATAACTTACATAACAGCAATACCAAACCTCCCTCGATGCCCTGACACCCTACACCACCTACCGGTGGATCGGCACCGTCGTCCTCCTCCTCATCTTCTTTCTGAGAATCGTCCTGGCTCAGGGGTGGTACATTGGTATGCGACTGGCCCTGTCGTCTTTTCAGTTTTCAATTGCAACTGCTAACATCCTACCCCACGCTCACAGTCGCATACACCCTCGGCATCTACCTCCTGAATCTCTTCCTGCTCTTCCTTCAACCCAAATTCGACCCCTCCCTCACCCAAGACGAAGGCATCGAGGACGGTGACGCCTCCGCCAGCCTCCCCACCAAGCAGGACGACGAGTTCCGCCCCTTCATCCGCCGCCTCCCCGAGTTCAAGTTCTGGCACTCCGCTACCCGGGCCATCGCCATCGGCTTCGTCTGCTCGTGGTTCTCTGTCTTCGATATCCCGGTCTTCTGGCCCGTGCTGGTGGTCTACTGGATCATCCTCTTCGTGCTGACAAGTAAGTTCGCTTGCATCTACTGCCCCTGGGCGGCGTCGTTTGCTTACGAGATCGTGTGGAATAGTGCGCCGACAGATCCAGCATATGATCAAGTATCGCTACGTGCCTTTCTCCTTTGGAAAGACCAGATACGGCCGGTCATAGAGTCACGAAACCATAGGGACGGGCGGTTGTGTGTACATGGGTGCTGCTGCGGAGTGCATGCAGCATTTGTTTTCTGGCCGTCCTTGATTTAATTCGGATTGTTCCTCTTTGACGCGGATACATCTGTTATCCTCAAGGACAACGAGTTGGGATCCGCGAGGAAAGACGAAACTCCAATACTGATGTTGATTGATGATGACCCTTGCGTGATCTGAATTAATGAGCCTACCTTTTTCCATTTATTATTGTACAGAGCTTCCAAGTCCGCAATGCTCGAATCTTGTCACTTTCTTTTTATTGCCTTTTTCAACCATACTCATTGTATTGATTAGACAGTTGTGTATCGCTAGGTACCATCGAAACTATTCTGAAATAGACAACCAAATCTGACGATAAGGCCTCATCATACACTTGGAATTAACAGTAGGAAGCTTGGCACGATGCTGAAAACAGATTGGCCCAGCCAATACAGCGCTTTTGCATGAAGAACTAGCCACTCTAGCAACACAAATGGATATATAACACCTGATCATGAAAAATCCCTCGCTAGAAGTTAAGAACGAAACGTGACAATTCAACATGCTATTCATCTCATTAAAATCTAGTGGAAAGAAAAAAAAGGAAAAGCATCACTCATATCTCAAGGTGCTCCACACTTTGTGACCGCTTGGTGCTGCCGTCACCCAAAGACAAGGCCGATATCGTCCGGCCGGGAGTTGGGCGTTCCAGCTCCTTGGTCTTGGTACAGATCCACGTCGAAGCATACATGTTCACACTATGTTATGTCAGCAGTTGCATCGGTAATGATCAGGGAAAATGGTACGAGAACTTACCGATCGATGCAAGAGCCGGGGAAGCGGGCGCCGACACGACGGGCTTCGAAACCATTCTCTTCGAATTGCTTGATGTACCAAGGCTCGATGCTGGCAGAGCGGAGGAGAATGCGGCCGCCCACTTTCAGGGCGTGATTGAGTTTCTGGGCTTGGATCGATGCTTCCGTGCCTTCGGGATCGAACCAGTCCATCGAGTCCATGATCTGAAAATGGGTTAATCGGTCATCTCGATAATAAATACAGGGCGATGCTTACCACAGCGATCGTCAAGCTTCGGGTCGTGATCCGCTTGATCACTTCGTTGATCTCATCTGTATGAATACGCAGGCCGTCAAATGCACCGGGCGAAGAGAGCTTCACATGCGCCTTGGGAGACAAGTATGTGGGGTGGCATCTGAGATACAGTTAAATTTGTTCGCTCGGAATCATTGTCGAGCAATCTCACCTTCTCGAGAACTGTCCCTGGAGACACAGGAAATAAAAGTAGTTATCGTTGCTGATCATGGTTTCGTTGATGACGGGGTCGAGTGTGTCGACGACATATTGCCAGATCGACTGGCCACTGATATCCTTGCCTTGATTCATGTCCTTGGTCAAGCCGAGTCTCTTGAAGTAATCGTCGATGATCATGTTTCGCTGGTTTCGAGGCACGCCCGCGGCCTTCCATGCGAACCATTCTGTGCTGACAACCGCCCAATGAAGGGGCTTACTCATGAGCACGGCGCGGATCCGTGGCCAGATCTCACGCTGCTCGGCAAGAGTTTGGGCCTCGCAGAGCTTCTTCACCTGACCTTCAAGACCAAAAACCTTGAACAGGTACCGAACCATCTTAATGGCGTGGCGCGAGCCACCGGTCTCATAAAGACCTTTGCCATACTTTGAAGTGAAGATGTGAGTGTGCTCAAGCCAATACTGGAATGCTTGACTGGAGAGGTGAGGGCTGAGACGAGAAATGAGGAGTTCGCGGAACTCCGGGTGTTTTCCCTCGCCAAAGATTTTCCAGACATCGCGATGACCGAGAGCCATGAAACTAGCAACCTTGAGTTCAAGCAAATGATTCTGGTTAGGGTTCAGGTCGACGGCATGTACTCTCTGGGGACTCTTCTGAAGATAATCCAAGATATTGTCTCCTGCGCTGGTAATAGCCAAGATAACATCATCTCGCTTAATGTCCAGGAGGCGGTGATCCACGCGAGGATCTTCCCAGTTGAAGGCATAAATGTACTCATTCTTGAACTGCGTGTGCTTGGGCAGCAGATCATTGTAGAAGATGCGGCAGTGGTGGTTCTGGTAGAAGGATGAGGGAAGAGGGAGGTTCGCGCTCAGATTAACAACGGCAGACTCGTAGGCTTTGGACCGAACCTCTTGAGCGTTCCTCTCCATTGCTTTCTCCATCTCCTTGGTGTGGTTGGCGGGAGAAAGATAAGGCGATTCAGTAAAGGAGGCGTCCAACTTCTCGATTGTCTCCTGACCGGAGAGACTTGATGTCAGATCCTTGTGACGTCCAACGAATATGTAATAAGGAATGCCGCCCAGAAGATAATTCCGCTCGCTGGCAGATATGACGGTTCCAAAGCGGTATTCCAGGTAATCTCTGCGAGCTGCTTCTAGGCTGACACGGTCCGCATCGAACCAGGCCCGCCAGAAGGCACGACCCAACCAATTAACGTGACGGTTGAAAGCACCACCGATGTAGTTGCGAGCAGAGACGTCCACGATACTTTGGACTATTTCAACGAATTAGCCCCGATCGGCTGAGAAGGGTGTACGCTGCTTACCATAGAAGTCGCAAACACCAAGGATACCAGACGGTCTCAGGAGGTCTGTCAAGGAGTCCACAACACTGTAGTAGTCTGTATTCGATGAGTACGGCGTCTTCGGTGCTACGAATTCAAAATTACTAACCAGGAATCATGGACAAGCTGTAGCTCATGGTAATAACATCTGCGCCTGCAGTTGATGTGGCTGGGGCTCGGGGGTCGATTTTTTCTTGTGGAAGACGGAAAGAGCGTGCATCTTGACAGACGACGGTGACATTCTTCCAGCCTAGGCGCTCGAATCGCTGACGGGCAACCTCGCAAAGAGAGGGAGACAGGTCGACAAGGTAGACTTGCGAGAAGAATTGCTGAACGGGTAGAAAAGCAGCCATGGCTTCGATGTTGTAGCTAGTTTACGGTTAGGCCTCGGATCAGGACGACGACTTGATTTGACGCTTACCCAGTTCCTCCGCCAATCTAAGCAACGAGTGTCAGAATTTGCGAACAATAAGCGATTTCGAAGCGCCTTACATCAACCCAGATTGCCTTCCCTGCCTGGAGCTCTTTGTTCTCAACTTTGTACTTCAATTGTGCGGCAACAAGCCCCAGCATATCCTCCCGGCCGCAGAGAAGACGCTTGCGAGTGGCATCGTATACACCAGCCTAGCCGGTATGTCAGTAAGAGCTTCCAGGTGAAACCGCATTTGAAGCTCATACCTGAGTCTTGTAGAAGCTTTCAAGCGCATCTTGCTGGCCATTGGCACCTTTCTCGTGAGGCTTAAGGAACGATGCGTAGATGAATCGGAGGTAAGTGAAGATACCACGATTGTAGTCAATCTTGTTTTGCTGGAATGACAGCATGAGAACCACACCAACAAGTGCGCAAACCAAAAAGCCGGCACCTGCAATGTACGTATGAATAGGCTCCATGCGGCTCAGAAATGAACCAGCAGGAGTGCTGCTGAAGGAGCTCATGGCGAAAAAGAGAAGAGGCGATCAAGGTCTCAATCCCCTATGTGAGACAAAAAGGAACTGGAGTTGACTGAAACCAACCTCGACAGAGGGGCATTTGAGAGAAAGGGCGCGTTCTTGAATCAACAGCGCAACCATCATTTTGGGACAAGGGCAATTGAATGCATCATCACGATGCCCCACCGTGACTCCTCGGTCGTAAACGTTGGCTCCCAATATCGGAGCAGCATGGTTCGCCATAACCTATCAGGACCACACATGGTCCTCAGGAAGAGATAAGATGCTAACGTCCATCAGAGCAGTGTGGCATCGCAAGTAGCGGGAAAGTTTTGGAAAGTGGCTCAATATGGAGACTTGGGCCAGAAGATAATCAAAAGCGGCTCGAAGGGCAGCTGATAGCCTGTAGCGTACAGGTAGTCTTCAACATTCACAAGACGCTATTGGATGATTGCAACGGGGGATCTGCTTAATTGTACTGGAGCCCAGAATTGGGAAAAGGTACGTAGGAACCCGGACGATGCAGGAGCAGCCAGAAGCATCAGTGCCCTGGCAAGTAGGAAAGCAGGGTGGCAGCATGTGCGGGAAAGCGCTGGACGTGGAGCCTCGTTCCGGCTCAAGGATCGCAAATCATCGCAGTGAACAGAGTGCCCGTGGGGAGAGAGCATCAGCGATCACGATGAAGTTTAATGCGTGTCTCGTTGTCTGGGCTGCTTCAATGTATGAGAGGTGCGGAGCCAATCACAGCGCGGTCCGCCAGCACACTTTGGCTTGAGGGACTCCGTAAGGTCCATTTGATCGTCCCTTTGTCCATCCATGGATCGATATCGGAGAGTCGCATTGACGATTATGCACAATCATCCGCCACTTCTGAGTCGGTGGAGTGTCGAGGAGGTGCATGTGGGAATAATGGAAAGTGGAGGCAGCAGATGTCGACAGTCCTTTTCGCCGTTGCCAGTTGGCAGATGACAGTTCGGGTATAGCGGCATTTCACTCCGAGGGCCTACTACCATCGCGTAGAGGATGGAATCTTTGCGATTACCATAGTAATGATTACCCCAAAGATAGACAAATTATCCGGCTCGATCATGGATTTTTACATTGAATTTGTCGTGTCAGGAACCTAAGATATGTTTCAATTGGCAGTGCATCGGGAGGTGTCTGATGAACAGTCATCTAGTACATATTGCGAGCCTGAATCCTTTTCAGAGCCGTATATAGCGACCGACTATAGCGACCGACTATGTTGACCTCGAACTAGGACCCTCTAACCATCCTTGACCGACAACATGCTTGGACAAGCAGAGGGTGCTCTCGACTCTTACCCTCATTCAGGGATTTTCAAGACAGCTCGTCCGTCAATTTCAGCCCTCTCCAGTCTTTGTAGAACGTCATTGATACAAAAGAGGTCAAAACACTCAATATGAGCCTTCACGTCTCCTGCCACGGCCATATCTAGTAGCTCTTCCATCTCCTTGGCGGTACCAGCAGAGTTTCCGACAATGGTGAGACCTATTAACCAAGAGACTTAGCACACTGTCCCCAGTCGAAATGAGCTTGACTTCACTTGGGGTGCTTCATACCTTTCACAATCATGTCGAACGGCGTTGCCGGTAGTCTAAAAGGCTTGTTCGGGATACCGACGCAGACTAAAACCCCCAGACTGCGGAGCAGTTGCATGCTTTGAATGTACGCCGACTCACTGTTCGCCGTGCATATCACCGCGTGGGCGCCTAGGCCTCGAGTAACAGACTTGACCCTACCATCGATAACATCCTTTTTATAATCAAAATAGACTGTCGCCCCAAGCGAGAGACAGAGCTCCCTCTTTCTGTCCCCACTGGACCAAAATCAGCAAGCGGAGCCATTGCTAATTTCGCAACCGACTTTACCTGTCAACCGCAATGACCTTAAGTCCCTTCTGGATTGCGATCTGGATTCCCCTGATGCTAGAAGTCAATCCTCCACTGCTGCCGCAGTCTCATGAGATGTTCCATACATATGCCCAAGTCCTCCACCAGCTCCAAGAATCACGATCCAATCTCCTGGTCGGGTTTTTGTCTTCATAATTGACGAGTACATGGCAATTCCCGCTATTCACAGATTAGTCAATGCTCCAGGGCCATCTGGCTTGGACAAACGCACCGCACAAAAGTGGTGCTGCTGTATCGGGATCCAGCTCGGGCGGGATTATCGTGACATGTTCTGCAGGACTGACAATGAATTCTAATCAAGGTGTCATTCACTCAGTCGGTTCCGCGGCAAAAGAAAAAAACTCAACTAACGTTGAAAGGTCCCTGGGACATTCTGCCTCAGGTTAGATCTGTTGAAGCAGCTGCAACGCATTTACTCAGCCCGTGATGGCAAACCTACCGCACCAGCGTTCTTCTGATAAGGACAAGCCGTGTGATTTATAGCGCAGATTTCGCACTTCAAGCAAGAGCTGTAAAGCCATCTGTGACCGACAAGCGCGTTATTGCTTAGTCTAAACTCGAACGAAGCAGGAAAAAGGACCAACCGTATCCCAACTCTTTTGCCCATCCAAGCCTCCCCATCCACGTTAGATCCAACTAAGAGATAGGCATTACATCAGAAGCCCTAGACATGGCCAGTTTGCTCTATATGCCTTACCTTGCACTACCTTCCCTACGCCCTCGTGACCCGCGACGTCCGTTAACATGGGAGTATCCCCGCGAATGCTATGGACATCGGAATGGCACACTCCGGAATATTCGAGCTTGATGAGCACTTCCCCCTGCTTTGGAGATGGGACAGGGTGTTCAGTTGTAATCTCTACCTGTGCGCTTGAAGACTTTCCGGGAGCTGGAACGACTGCTGCGACTTGTGTTGGAGGGACTGCCATGATTGCGATGTTGTGGTGTCTGGCGAAGATGTCGAGGTACGTCAACTAACCACTATCAAATCCGAAAGCTGTTAATGCCGGATCAGGGTCAAGGGTAGCTCATATAGGAGTATTGACCAATGTGGATTCTGTCCCTGAATTATGACCGCTTTGACTAAATCAGACAGTCCTATCGTTATAAATGCGGGGATAATCTGATAGTGGTATCATGAGTAGATCAGGCGATCAGACCGGGGAATTGATTGGTGCAGGGGTCAATGATAGGAAGCAACCGTCGATAAGAAGTTGAGATTGCTGTTTCTGTCAACTGATAGAGGAACGCTGGCCCTGAACTATTGAATAGTGAATATTTGGTGGACTCGTACTGACAGAATGACACTGACCCAGCGACATAGCTACCAGCTATGTGGACAAAGAAAGCAGAGCTTGTTCAGTGAGAAGATAAATGGGCGAAGGATAACAGAACACTCCACACTTGGCCCGTTCAGAAATATCATTTTCCGTGTACAGCATGATCAGAACTCCTGGTGAAGACATGTATAAGTCTTGCAAGGTCAATGGATTCCTTGCCGAGTTAAATTAGGATATTATGCTAAATCTGCCAAGTCGCAACCAAAACTGTACTGTATAAAAGACATGGACTCCGCGCAGCATAACAGAGTCGGTAAGAATGAAAAGAAGCTGGGGAACCTCGGACTCATTAAATAAAGCAACATTTCCGAGTCCTTTAAGGGGCATCAGGACGAGATATAGATCGCAATGAAGGAAGCAGACAAAGCAGACGGGGATCTATGACAGAGATTGAACAACGCCAGCGCTTATGCGTTCTCCGCTTGAAGTGTTTGCTTAGTTACAAGTTAGTACCACTGTAAAGCGAGTATAGACAGGAAGCAGGCGGGCAGCCTGAGAGGGCGACTTACAACCAACCAGTCCATACCCTCATCTAGACCTTTACCATCAATGGCGGAGCATGCTACGATGCTCCAGTTCCTATCTCGCAGCTCCCCAAGCTTCAGAGCTTCCGAAATCTCTCCGGCGCCCTTGGCGCCGGGTTGATCCTGCTTGTTTGCAAACACCAGCAAAGCCGCATCGCGCAGCTCCTCTTCGTTCAACATAGCCGCGAGTTCATCCGCAGCTGTACCAAGTCGCTCAATATCGGTAGAATCAATGACGAATATAACAGCAGCAGTGTTGGCGTAGTAGCACCGCCAGTATGGTCGAATGGATGTTTGACCTCCCAGATCCTACAATAATCGCATCTCAGCAAATTCCACAAGCTCTGAATTATCCGGCCGTTCCCAAGACGCATTCAACATACCCAGACATTGAAATTCAAATTTCTGTATGTAACCGACTCGACGTTGAATCCGATGGTAGGTATTGTTGTGACTACTTCACCGATCTGTCAAAGTGCGTGTCAGTTAGCGAGACGATCAGAAATCAGAGCAGATGTATTTAATTAAGCACCTGAAACATACCTTAAGCCTGTAAAGAAGCGTGGTTTTCCCGGCATTGTCCTACAGGATAAATAAAAGCGAATGAGCCTTAAACCTGGCGAATTGCATGCAGCGCGCAGAGCACAAATGCACGTACGAGACCTAGTATAAGGATTCGAATCTCCTTCTTGGTCCAGAAGAAAGACCACAGACGTGATAGTGAGCCTCCCATTGTTGTGAATCCGACAAGGGACACTGCAGTCGGCGGGCGTGATCAATCGAGAGGCTGAGGGGAGGTGTTTGCGGAAGCGTGAGCCGTGAGGAGCAGGACGAGATATACAACTAGAATGGGACGATAGCAGCGTGGATCTGCTCGGACGAGATAGAACCAAGAGTATTTCGTTACATAAAAGTGAAGATAAAGAAATGTAGAAGATATCAACAGCGCATAGGTACTTTCAGCCTTGAATAGCTGACTAAATCGCGAGTTTCTTGGTGTGTCTTGTCACCTTGTGGCAATCATTGGACCGCGGGCGAACCCTGCGGCGCCGATCGGCCTGGCCCAAGCTCAGTCGTCAGTCACTTCTTGTGAGACCCATTGGGGATGACCTCTGAGACTGTCCATTGAGCGGGATTGCGCCGTGATTTTCCTATTTCTGTACAACAGCTGCTGCGCGCTTCTCTTCCCAGGCGCCATTTCTCCCTTCTGCGACTCCGATACTACAGCTTCTCCCTATCAACACCCCTAGCGCTGAATGCTTCCTATGCCTCCTCAGTGTCCACTTTGAAGAGCGTCTTTGGCTTCTGACTGGGTCATTACCGAATTCCCGTCTTCATCTTGCCTTGCATCTCGCAAAAGTCATTTTTACTGACTGAAGCACAACCATGGTTGGCAAAAAGTCTGGAAAGGCCCTCAAAGATGAGGGTGAGTATCTCTGGAGCCAGCGGCCTTGTACCGCTCCGTTCCTCAGTCCCCACGTCAGGCGAGCGGTTATGACTGACATTTTTTCTGATGGCAAGGCCTGGAGAGGACGGATAACAACATGGAGTTGTCGAATTGGCCTCAGATCGCTCCGATCAACCAAAAGAATTACTACACGTACGTCCGGCTCACGTGTCATTCAGATTGCAAGCGTGGACTTTCTGGTTTATATCGCTAACTTCACGTCTCTAATAGTGACTATCTCAAGAGGGACGATCAGTACCTAGCATTCAGACTACAAAATGAAGAGGCGAGGAACAGAATGGCAAAAACAGCCAAAGACCGGGACCGCGCTTTAGCCATGGCGAAGGCGAACGACTTGGGCTTACCCGAAACAGAGGCTGACGGTGATGGTGATACAAATATGGAGGACGGCGCGGAGGAGACAACAGAAACATTAGGCTCCAAGGTTATTGTCGTTCATATCGGAAGCCAGAATCTGCGCATCGGCCTGGCCAGCGACGCACTGCCGAAGACAGTTCCTATGGTGATTGCACGAAAATCGACCACAAGCGAGTCCGAAGACCATGACGAGCCCCATCCGAAACGATTGAGATTGGACGATGATTCTTTGATGGAGCCTGAGAAAATGCTTGGTCCAGAGGTTTGTTCTACCCCAGCGTCTTGGTCTTACTTTCGCCGTTAATAACCACTTGCATGAAAATAGTTCTCCTCGCAGTATACCACGATGGTCGCAGAACTCAAAGCGCATATGCGACAAAACAAGCGCAGGACTCTACCCAACTCGAAAGAGATGGTTATCAACTACAATCGGAGAACGGTACCAGAGACCATCCCGGAACACAATGACCCGCTGCGTGTCGAATGGACAGATATTGCCGGCGAAGCACCTGAATATATTGTAGGGCAAGCAGCGCTCAGGATACCTGACGACTCGAAACCCCGATACAAACTCTACTGGCCGATGCGATACGGATGGTGCAACGAAAGAGACTATGAGAGCAAGAGACTCTTGTTCCTGGACATCTCGCTCATTCTGGAGGACACAATCAAAAGCCAATTGGGCCTGACCAGCAAGAAGGAATGGCCTCAGTACTCATGCGTTTTCGTTATTCCTGACTTGTACGAGAAGACTTACGTTACCCAAATCCTCGAGATGTTGATGAGGGAGTTTTCATTCGCCCGTGTCTGCTTCATCCAGGAGAGTTTAGCGGCCACCTTCGGTGCCGGATTCACATCAGCATGCGTCGTCGACATTGGCGCGCAAAAGACGTCCATCTGTTGCGTGGAGGAAGGAATGTGTATTGAAAATTCTCGCGTCAACCTAAAATTTGGTGGAGCCGATGTGACCGAGGCGTTCATCAAGATGATGCTCTTCGACCACTTCCCATACGCGGAGATCAATCTATGGCGCCGCTACGACTTTTTGCTAGCCGAGGAGTTGAAAAAGAACGTCTGCACTTTGAACGAAGCAAGTGTGTCAGTGCAAGTGTTCGATTTTCACCTTCGCATTGCCGGTCAGGACACCCGGAAGTATTCCTTCAAAGCGTACGATGAAGTACATCTCGCCCCGATGGGGTACTTCCAACCCTCGATATTCGACCACTCACAGAAACTCGAAGGAAGAAGAAAATTCATCACGCGGTCGGTTGATATCTACGACGGTCAGCCGAATGATCCCACATCGGGGGCCCAGTCTGAAATTTTGACGGCCATTGCCCCTCCTCCTGCCAATGGCCAAGTGAATGGTGAATCCCAACCCTTCACGTTAGATGTGCAGTCGACGCCAAGTCGCTCGCACCAAGTGAATGCACTCAGCCGTGTCCAGGAGCTGGATGCCACCCCCCGATCTTCGGTTGCCGGGTCGCCTGCTCCGGAAGCGATTGGTACTCCCCAAGCTGGGGGTGCCGGTACTCCACTCCCGAGTGGTCAGGGACAGAGCGCCTCGCAGCCTCGTGCACCTACTGTCGAAGAGCGAGATGATGTTCTTCCAGTCTTCCCATTGGATAATGCGATCCTCACATCTATTTCGCATGCTGCTCGATCCGATGAGCGTAAGATGCGAGACTTCCTCGGAGGGATCATGGTCGTAGGAGGCGGCAGTCTTGTCAACGGCTTCCACTCCTTCCTGGAAGAGCGTCTCCAGACTCTAAGACCCGGGTTTGCTAGCGAGATCATGGTCGGTACACCTCCGAGAGATCTCGATCCGCAAGTGGTAGTCTGGAAGGGCGCAAGCGTGTTTGGTAAGCTGAGCGGAACCAATGACAGCTGGATCGGGCAATTGGAATATGATAGACTGGGCCACCGGCTGATGGCTTACAAGTGCATGTGGGCTTACTAGGTTCGCTTTTCTTGATATTGCTTTCGCTTCACTTTTCTTGTATTCTATGGATGACGGAGTTGGTTTATGGATAACACTATGGGGACTGTTTCAGATCGAATATGGGTAGCTTATCAAAGAGGTCAACATTGATTCAATGATACTTTGTGATATTTCTCAAGCGTCTGGCTATTCACTGACCTGGTGTCTGAGCCATATAATGCGTCACAATCACATGACTGTGCTGTGCTGGAGTGGTGGGAACACAAAACACGGCTTAACCTTTCTCCGCCCCTCAGAGCACCAACCCGCTAAGCTATAAACATCAGGCGGTAAAGAGATGCAGAATGGTTTATCCGACCCCAGGTAAGTCCATTATATTCCAGTAGTTCCAGCTCCCTTACACTTATCAATCTGCGTGCTCCTGTATAGTTCTCGCGCCGGTTAATACCAGCAACGGAGGCCCAGACGGTTCTCTGGTTCCCGACTCTGATATCCCATCGATTGCGCTTCCCAGCCAATGTAAGTTCGGGGTACCAGCTGGCGCAGTTCAACAGACTCTCCTGCTGACATTACTGTTCAGTTTTCAGTCCACCTCTTACCGATACGCGCTCGTCGGAGGCGGATACTGAAACTGGGGCCGAGATGTCGAAATTAAAGGACAGCGGCTCCTCGGGGAGTTTCCACCAGGAGTACATCGCGTCTTTGCGTTATCGGAATGATCTGCCTCCGCCTGATATGCCGCCCAAGTTCCTCGATATTCCGCATGAGGGTTTGGAGAGATTTCTAACACCTGGTTTCGCATCCAACTTGGCTCGACGTGAGGAGCCCAATATCGATGTCGATGCCGAGGGTGGTATGCCGATCGACCTCGTTGGTATTCCGGGGCTTCATTTGGGCGACGAGAGTGGTAAGCCAACGTTCTACTGGGCTTTTGTCGCATATCGCTCAGGGTCTAATTCAATGCAGCTATCATGGCACCCGAAAACCCTCAACCGATTGATCCCGCCGACCTTCCGCTGCTCATGACTTTAGACCAGCTCAAGAACCCCGCACCCAAGAACGCGAACGTCAGTTTCCTTCGTCGCACGCAATATATCTCTGCCGGACTTCGCGCACCCGATGGCCCCAAGGTTACACCTATCAGAGCAAAGGCGCGTTCTTTCGACAAAGGCAAATCACAGGATGACCCGGTGTACATCAAGAAATACATTCAAAAAGGTTTCGATATTGCTTATCCGGATAGCAGACATGTTGGGGAGGATACTCCGAGCAGAATCAAGGGCCACACTCCTACCAAACTCGAGGTCGATGCTTGGGCTCATCCTGTTCACCCTGACAATCCGAAGCTCAAGCCGGTCGGGTTTTACCCTCTGCTCCCTGATCTACAAGGATTCCCGGACCCGGGAGGATTCGTTCAGTTCAAATTCGACAAAGCGCCTGCCCAGGGTGTTTCAGGGAAACGGGACGAGCGCATGGACGTTGCCATTCTCCTTCCTTCCGCACCAGAAGAGCGAATCTGTCAGGAACATGCGACCAAAGCCGCTTTACACAAATCGAATCCTAACCTGTACCCTGATCCCGGTCCGATACCGTGGGATTATGACCTCTTCTTGCCCGAGAAGAAGGACTCGGCCAAGAAAGTCATTGCGAGCTTGCGGCTTTCGAACCCGGATCGCGACAGTGAAGACCTGTACACTCATGAAGGAGCGGATGACACGAAGTTCCATCGTTACGAACGCATGCGCACATACGCCACTAGTGCTCAGACCCTCGGCAATGACCAGAAGCAGCGCGATGTAGCTCTGACCCTCTTCGATCCAGCGGAGGCCAAGGAAGGACAGCAATCGAAACAGAGAGGTGCATACTACTATCCTATCCTCGGAAAGACCCGTCTGAAGCCCGAGCGGGCCCGTACCATTGCACAGGCGGGTCTTGCTCCCACGCGCCCCAGGACAAAGGAGGACCAGGTAGACCAAATCCAGGTCGTTGTCCGCGATCCAGACGAGGCAGAGGTATACAAACGCTCTCTACACCGAGCGGCCATTGATCCGAAATTTGCGAAAACTCTCCCCCCGCCTCCCGAACCTGCTCCGGAGCAGGAACATCCTGAGACCCAATACTCCGACAGAGAAGAAGACGCGGCTGGTGATCGCGATCACCAGCCAAGCGCTGCAGAAGTGAGCGAAGAGGAAGACAGGATGAGCGATGAATGAACCATCATGCCCTGATTTCCTTGTCCTCCCCGACCGTATCATTTATGGGCCTGCCTTTGGTCGATTTGGTTGCCTTTCTTGGCCAAGCGGCACATTGTTTCCATCATGTAACATTTCAACATTTTCATACCCATTTCATAACGGCATACCTTGAAGATATGTGAGAGGCTTTGGCCTTTATCTCTCCAATTCCCGATGTATTCTTACGCAGACTTCGCTTTCAGGCTGCTGCCACTCAGTAGTGGTTGGTTCGTCATCGATGTTGAAGCAGCAGGATTACTGGCGTTCAAAAGGCGTGGATGAGATTGGAGTCGAGTAGATATTATTCTGGCAATTAAATCTGTGAACTGAACACTTCTTGTACAGCTACAGCTATCTTGAACTCCTTTACCTGCATAGTATTGACGCCGGAGTCAATGCACCTAGGAAAACCGCACACCGCTCGGAGATTGTGGAAGATTATGCCGGAATATCACTGACCGCCCGCTGCATCCGTTGACGCAAGAGGACCAGATTTTATCGCACGGGAGTCGAACGTTCCTATTTATTTGGTGCTAGGGCCGTACTGCTTGATTGGCCTCTGATTGTCGTAACCTGAAAGGTGAGTTGCTGGAGATTTTGTTTCCGGATGGATGAGTTGATGAGCTTGTGATCGTCAACGGGACCTGGGTTCGAATCGCCCTTGGGAGAAACGTAGAAGTGACGTCTTGTTTACTACGCGTCAATTCTCAAAGATATGGTTTACCTGACTGTCCTGTAGGTAGACTACTCAATTGGGCCGTCGAATTCCCGGGGCGAACGGCTTATACCAAGCACTCCCAGGCCAGCGAGACTCGATATGGTTGCCAATTCGACCAGCCTCGCTTGGAGGTCGGCCGGTTTGAGGGCCCGCGCTGTGTCATCATTGCGCTGCTCCCATCGGCCTTCAGTCCTCCACAGACAAGCTGCTTTCCAGCAACAAGGTGCCCTGCGACATGCCTCAGGCACGACCAGCGAAGCAGCGGAGGCAGTAAAGGAGGCCCCCAAGAAGGCGGGCCGCGGCCTCAAGAGAACGGTGTACGGAACATCGTTGGTGCTCGCTGCGTTGGTGGGTTATGTATATGCGACGGATACCAGGGCCAGCATTCACCGCTACGGTGCGGTTCCCCTTATTCGGATGCTTTATCCGGACGCGGAAGATGCGCACCATATTGGTGTGGATGCTCTGAAGACGCTCTACAAGTATGGACTTCATCCCCGGGAACGCGGCAACCAGGATGGGGACGGTGTGTTGGCTACTGAGGTAATTACTACAGGCCCGGTGTGTCTACGAGTTGAATGCTCAGAGGTTTACTTCTGTAGGTCTTCGGATATACGCTCAACAACCCCATTGGCATCTCGGGCGGGCTTGACAAGCATGCTGAGATCCCCGACCCGTTGTTCGCTATTGGCCCTGCGATTGTTGAAGTCGGCGGCACGACTCCCCTGCCGCAGGAGGGAAATCCCCGACCTCGCGTGTTCCGACTGCCTTCTCAGAAAGCCATGATCAACCGATACGGGCTGAACTCCAAGGGCGCAGACCACATGGCGGCCGTCCTTGAGAAACGCGTGCGGGATTTCGCTTATGCCAACGGGTTCGGCCTGCACGATGTAGCCGAGCAGCGGGTTCTCGACGGCGAAGCCGGCGTGCCCCCGGGAAGTCTTCAGTCCGGACGGCTGCTGGCCGTGCAGGTTGCGAAGAACAAGGCGACCCCGGACTCGGACATCGAGGCCATCAAGCGCGACTACGTCTACTGCGTTGACCGACTGGCCAAGTACGCCGATATCCTGGTGGTGAACGTCTCCAGCCCCAACACGCCAGGCCTGCGCGACCTGCAAGCGACCGCCCCGCTGACAGCCATCCTCAAGGCCGTGGTGAGCGCCGCCAAGAGCGTCGACCGCAAGACCAAGCCGTACGTGATGGTCAAGGTCAGCCCGGACGAGGACTCGGACGAGCAGGTCTCCGGCATCTGCGACGCCGTGTGGCATTCGGGGGTGGACGGCGTCATCGTGGGCAACACGACCAACCGCCGGCCGGACCCGCTGCCGCAGGGCTTCACTCTTCCGTCCAAGGAACAGGCCACGCTGAAGGAGACGGGCGGCTATTCGGGGCCCCAGCTGTTCGACCGCACCGCTGCCCTGGTGGCCCGGTACCGGGCGCTGCTGGATGCACCACCGCCCGCGCCCGCGTCCGAGGCGGAGGAAACCGACACGGCCAAGGACCTGGTAGCGACCGTGACGCGAGCCGAGCCTGACGTGGAGAACGTGCCCGCAGTCGAGCCGCCCACGCCGGCCAATCAACCGGCGCGCAAGGTGATCTTTGCCTCTGGCGGTATCACCAACGGCAAGCAGGCGCAGGCTGTGCTGGACGCGGGGGCCTCGGTCGCGATGATGTACACGGCCGTGACGTATGGCGGAATTGGCACGGTCACCCGTGTGAAGCAGGAATTGCGAGAGGAAAAGAAAAGTCGTCAATAGACCGGTTGGAATCGGATGCGAGCGTTTCAAGCCCGAATTGTAAATAGTCCCAGCATTGTCAATTTGCATCATCTAGATACTTCACATGAAGTCCTAATTCGACCACTCATGATCCAACTCTATTGCTCTAGTCTATGCCGCCAACGACTCCTCCACCTCCTGAACAACCTTCCTAACCCCCTCAACCTCATGCGCAAACCTCCCCAGAAACATCCCATCAACCGCCTTCCCCAGCCCC